>NC_081445.1:11134849-11149230 GCF_007210705.1 Tigriopus californicus | reverse complement strand
GGGTGGGGGGGGGGCGATATCTCGGAGAGATAACCTGATTGTGACTGTCATTGGGCTGGTTGACTGGAAAGGGGATCTTCTTCTATCTTCCTAACTTTGGTTGGGCACGACCGGTGGGTCTGGCATGGTTTTTGACATGGGAGATTGAGAGACAATCGGGAACACATTTCGGGGGAGAAATGCAAGTGTTGGAAGGGTTGCTTGTTGCAACCAGAAATGGATGCAGAGATTGTTGGTTTCGAAATGATTTTGCTTTTAGGGAATTGAATAACATACAGGTTTTTAATGTCGTCAGGAAAAAGAGTATTAAAAGGTCAAAATGACTTGCAGTTAGTCTTTTTCGCATCCCTTAAAGCTATTGCAAAACATAATAGTGGCTGTACGCAGGTTAAAAAAAAAGAGGAACAGTTGCAGTGTTGCCAAAAACAGATGCAAAAGTGAAGGTGTTGTTGAAATGGGAAAATTATAGACTCAATGTCAAACAACAGACCATGACGGCTTATATTCACATGACTTTAACAGTGTTTTGTGTAACCCCGAGATCAATGGCAATTACTACATTAGCGATGCTTGAAGAAAGGATGATAACTTAAGAATGTATGTGTTGCAACAGAGGATTACAATTGATAGTTGGTGCGTACAAGTGATATATATCATTACCTACTGATATCATCTCTTCGAGTGTCATACTTTTGAACTTATCTTACAATTATGACACATCTTTAGAACATTTTCCTGAATGACTTTTTCATTGAACTCACCCCTTTATCAAGATCATAATTTTTAAGACAATGCAATAAGTGTAACCAATTTTGACCTAACTATTGCATACCAAAGCACCAACTTGACGGGTTTGAATGAGCTAATCTATATTGTTGAGTCATTCAAAGTTGATATTCTATTTTGATTTAAACGTGCCAGAAGTTAGATGACATTTGCAATAGTTGAAAATCACGCAACCAAATATCCTGTGTAAAATCCCTGGATCATTCTTTTGAGGATTTTTGACGCCTGAAAGGGCTCAATTTTACCATTTAGGATCGTTAGTACAACCCTCCTTGTCTTACGCTGAGGGTGACCGCTTTATTGTTGGTTTAGGAAAATGTTAAAACTCCACAAACCTTTTGCATAAAATTACGATTATAACCAAACATATCACATCAGAATGCGTCCACTTATTTCCAAAATCCATTCAAGGGGTGTCGTGTCAATGATTGTTACTCTGTTACATCCCAATGTTCGAAGCTCTCTTAACATCATCTGTTTCGTCTTAATGCCATGTCCGTTCTGCGTGCAGTCACTTTCTTGACATAGTATCCTACTCAATGGTACAACTAAATTTCGGCAGAGGGCCAAGTCCACTGATTTGGACCTATCATGCCCCCATAACATGACGTCATAAGATTAGTTTTCCCCTAGTTTTCCCTAAAAAAATAGCTGACAGAACAGCTCAGGTCTACCCAATTTCAAGCAAACAGCCGAAGTCAAGCCTAACACAGCCTGCTTCTGAACAGCTTCCTCATCAATTTTTTCAAGAGATTTTACCTGAGGTTGCGTGCATGCAATCTCATTGTCAATGTGTGCCAGGAAGAATTCTTCTGCTCTAAAGAATGTAGTCCAAGGAGGGAATGGAGAAGACTGAATGATCATGAGAGGACAAAAGCAAGAGACATCTGAAGATAAAAGACAACAAAAAGGGTTTTTTATCTGAATTAGGTACCATGACAGGAAAGCAAATGAATTTATAATATCATATGCCACTTCAACCCAAAATAAATCAATTCAAACTATTAATAGTGAACAAGCCCAAACTTTACGTAACCTGCCTCATCTTGAATGACCTTGTTGACTCATGTTTTAGAGAGCCTATGGGTCAGCAAAATCATTCAAGCATATAAACCTGACAGAACTCATTTATTGCATTGTGCACACCTAGCGCTAGTACACTCAGTCTAGAGATTTCTGATTTTCTTGGTCCAGAGCTCCTCAGCCCTTACTCTGACCATTTTCAAAGCCCTGTCATTGAGAGTAAAATGTTCTGCAACAAGTCCTGATCATTGGAACTGATGAATGCTTTGGGTAGTGCTGGGGTAAGTCTGGACTCAAGTCTGAGTGTAGTCAAGTCTCTCACTTGATTTTGGAGAAATTCATGGACTTGCCAATAAAAAGATATTCATTTTTTCCTAGAATTTCACAAGACAAATATTTTGATTTTTATGCAGGACTTGAGTCTGGACTCAACAAGTCAGGCAAATAATCAAAAAATCAAAGATGAGTCTGACTTTGCACACCCATATTGTCAAACTTCTGCAATTTCTACTTGATGTGAAAACAACATATTTTGTCAGAGTCTACTGATTACCTTAACTGAGACTTGGATTAGCCACAGAAAAAGGAAGGGCAAAAGCCCAATCGAACACTTATGATGGCATAGGTGGTTGTGATGAGTAAAATGATTACTCGTGGTAGAGGGTGCAGTCAATGATTGATAGCCCCAACACTGCTACATGGTGAATTATTCAAGTGACAGCCCAACCAAATCAACACCAACTCGTCTTTACCCTTCATAGGTCCAGCGGGTCCAGCGTAATAGAATTCTTTCTCGCAATATTTATCAAAACTTACACACCCAACCTAAGGCCAATCTATAACTTAAAAAAATGGTTAGACCAATTCGACAGTTTCCCAGTGGAATGACTCAGCTGACGCATAAAAAACGGCTGAGAAAGAAAGAAAGACAGACAGCAAGATTGCCACACTGACGGTCAGACAGACGCAGTTCCTGGAGGATTACGACCTCTCAAGTTGACATTTAGCCGAGCGGAAATCAACGCGGAACGTTCCCACGGCCTCATCAACCGGATCAACCCAGCCAATCGTCAGTGGGGCGGGTCAATCCATCGCCAACCACGTCAGCATGGATCCGGATCAGGATGAGGTGAGACCAGATATTGATTCTGAATAAGCTCCATCCTCCATCGGGGTTCCAGTTCAGTTGGAGGTTCCACATGAGTCGAACATTGACTGTTGAGGCCAAGCCGTGTCCTCATGGGGGGCTTGGTATTTTAGAGCACAGAATCATGGGTAAATATGAGACTAGGTGGCCAAATCCCTGGAACAAAAGTTGCCTTTTGCCAGACAAAGACAATGAACAATTGAATCATGGGTCGGAAATGGGTAATTGGAAGAAGGCTTGTGAATCTTGATGATAAATGATGGATCGAGCTCAATGAGATGGTCAAGCTTTGAGAAAGAGGACTCTGTTTTCTGCACAACGTCAAGAGGGTTTTTGATGCGTAATATTATGCGATGACTTGCATCTTGATTTTCATTTTGTCTGGACGAAACTTACATCCTAGAGCCAAGAGAAAATGAACTGTATGGCGCACTTTCTGTTCCAGTTTCAAACACTTTGGAAAATGCGTCAGCGTATTAAAAAAGTATTTCAAATTTAAGTAAGCTGTTGAATGTTTTCGTATTTCTAAAGCAAAGGCTCAAAATACCCAATAGTAAGTTAATAACTTTGCCCTAGATTTGCTCCATTTCCGGTTAAGATATGTCCATTTCAGGAGAAGTATAAAAGTATAAAGCGGGTCCATGATTAGTTTGAACTAGTTTGCCAGAATTGGCCCAGGGTGATGATAGTTGGTAGGGGGAGATCATGGCTCCAGTAAAACCATTATGTTCCCATTCCATTGTCCAATAATTGTCAGGCAAAAAGTTTCGGCTACAATTCAACACATATTGAATCAATTTTTATTGCTTGATCACATCTCATTTTCTGAAACCAAACTGATTTATTGGCCAATAATATTCGAACTAAAATCAATCAACTCCCCCTGAGAAATCTCTTGTCTAATTCAGTACGTGAATCCGCGATCAAAGTCCCTGACGTTTTTCAAAGGTTTAATGCTGAAACAAGTTAAAACCTGTTTTTTTAGCTTTACCATCCCTTGACCACATTGAATGAAATTTAATCCCAATTTCATTCAACATTGCTCTAAATTTGGCTTTTTCAATTTTCAACGAGCAATGGCTTCTGAAACTGATGTGTCGACCAGTTGAAATCGTGTATTCACAAATGCCTTTTGTCGGATTCAGATTCGGCGGAAGCGTTTGGCTCGTTTGGGCGGTGCTGGATCGGCCGGGGCGAATCGTGCCCAAGGAGGCGACAAAGACCAAGAAACGCCCAAGAAAACAGACCAGGAGGGCTCGAACAATGGTTCATCAGCTTCTGGCGGCGATCAGATCACGGAGGAAGCCGTTCAGTCCATGGATACTTCCCCCGTCAAATCGGAGAGTGGCGTGAAGCGTCATAATTTGGTAGAGGCTCATATTTCGAAGAGTGAGGCCTCATTCGGTTTGGCTAATGCTCCGGCCGTAGATATCAAGGCTGACACGGTTCAGGTAGGTGTTCTGGGGGCCTTTTGGCTTCCAAATGAGCGAAACTGCAGTGATTTTTGTTTTTTTTTGCCGTGAATAGAATCAGAGTATGGAGACGGGGGCAAGCCAAGATGGCGGAGCGGTGATATCCAGCCAGATCTCCAATGACTTTGACTCGGGTGTTGAGACCATGATGGAAGTGGATGAAGCGACCTCTCAAGGATCCGGATGCGGATCGGAGAAAAAGGAATTTGTGGAGAAGCGACAACGCACTTCAAGCAGGTATGCTAATAAACATCAGAGAGTGTCACTCACACTGACCAAGCTAATTTTATTTCCATCAATTTTTTTTTCTGTGGGCTTCCTTGCTGCTACTGAAAATGTAACTGAAAGATATACTATTGTTACTTCACTTTGAATTTGTAACACATTTAATTAAGAGTCAAATAGACTTGTTGGATCAGCTTAGCTTGAATGTAATGTTGATCAAGGATTTTTGTCAATCAAAATAAGCATGTTGGGATTAAAGCACAGCTTTTAGCGTTTGATGCATATTATGGCCATTGTCCAATAAGATCGAAAATAATGACGCTAAAGCCTATTTTAAAAGGGCCAAACTCAGCACAATGTTGGACGGAAATTGGAACTAGATTTCATTTAATGTGGCCGATGGTTAGTGTAGCTAACATATGCTTTCACTTGTATGAGACATGGATTTTATTAGAAATCAATTGATTATATTGCGGGTTCATGTACAGAATTAGATATGGAAGTCCGCAGAGGGAGTTAGCCTAAAGAAAAAAGGAAGAGCGAAAATACCCCGTTTTAGGGCTTACTTTTTTCTCTCTGAATCCACTTCCTGGCAGGCTCCTTAGCATTCGAACGGACACTTTTTGTACTTCTTAGCTTGACTCGTAGATGGCAGGACAATAGCATCAAAGATAAAGCGCCACCACGGCCAGATTATCGCAATTTCTTATCGTGTGAAGAAAATGAACTAGCATCAGTTCACAAAACGGGAACAATTATTGGAGAGCAATGAATAAGTCAAAATAGGTCGTTCCCTAGAAATAAAATAAAGCACTCTTATGATCGTCGGCGGAGAAATTGAGTTAGGGAGTTACAGTTTTACAATTGAAGCCCACCTTTGGTTCCTTTTTCAGTGCCTCGTACGAGGTGACACCCAAACAATTGCGGAACAGTCTGGAGAATATCTTTCGAGTGAAGCTTTGTTCCTCGTCCAGTCCATCCTCCAATTTGGACCTCTCCGATACGACTCAGATTCATAAAGACCTGGCCGATGAGCAAGTCTGCTACAATGATGTGATAGCGGACATTCTGACTGAAGTTATCTTTATCATGACCGAAGGTAAGTGAATGAGCTGAGGGCTGGACTAATTTCATATTTTTGAAAAATATTTATATATTTATTGTTTTAGGAACTTATCCCCCCGGGGTGGCTAAGAAATCGGCAGCCAGTCTACAAGACTCAATAGTAGCATACCTCTTCAATTGTTATGAGAGAATCGCCGAAGAAGAGAGAACGTATAAGAAGGTGAGTCAATTGAAAGCCTAACTCGTTTTATATGAAATAAATAAATAAATATTATGTTTACAAAAATCCGGATAAAGAGCGTTTTATGCATGCCAAGTAAATCTCGGGGCTGTTGTCTATTGTGAAATTACTTGTTCTATTCAAATTGAATTACTCTCTCGGTGGGTCAAATGTATCACTTGTCTCTGAGTAAACCAAGATAGATATTTAATATCAATGTGATCTTCCCCTTTGCAGAGAGCCTCAATACCCGTTGTCAGTGACTTGATGACCAGTGCTCTGACCCAAGTGTTGCAATTTACCTCATTAGTCCTTCAAAACGTGTTTGACACGGAGAACAATGTCTGTGGAATCGCTCATTCCGCCCTCGCCAAACCTCTCTTGGAACAAACCATGCCCATGGGATTCTTGGTCGATCTGGTCAGTCACACCTCAGGAGAATGGGACACTTTCAAAACGGTATTAGCATAGAGGCGGATTTACTCTAGGATGGAAAACCAAGATTGCATATTGCATACGGTTTGAGGAGGGAAGTAGGACTATTGCTGAGACTACTCCCGTCTTTCACTGTACTGAAGTCGATCAAGAAGACTCGGATTGCGAAAAACTCGCCCCAGCACTAGTCCTACTTCGGATTCAAACTTGGTTTTCCATCCTAGAACTCACCTTGAGTATTATGGACGAATGCATGGAAAGATGAATCTTTATAGATCTTTTCCCCCTTGATGGAGTCAATCATCGCCGAGGCCAGGAAATCGAGCTTGGTGGACTCCAGTTACAAGACACCCATCATTGCCATGACCGAGCTCTGTGAATTGAAGACCACCGGTGCTGGCTCAGGGGGACAACGACCGTTCTGCCAACTTCTCACCGAATTGGTAGGTGTAGACATGTACCACTAGAAAATGTAGAAAATGGACTGGGGGAGGGGGGAGGCTAGAATCAAGAATTGACATTTCGGTATCGAGTCAGGGCATGCGTTCTTCTTCAATTAAGAGGGGCCTTAGGGCGCTAAGATTATGTATTTTGATTTTCAGCTCAATCGAATGACTGGATTAAAAGTTGTGCCCCCTCAAAGCTCACCACATAACTCTATATAAAGTAATGAATGAGTTAACCTTCTTCTGGTAATTGATTGATAGCTCATTCATTCTGTACCTGGTTATGAATTGCACTTTGAGAGTGCATACGTAACTTTTGATCCAGTCGTTCAATCGAAGAGAAAATCAAAATCCATGTTTGTACTCGTAGCGACCTTGATCCAATCTCAATTCACGAAGTCCACATTTTTGTCTGGCTATTCAAGGTTATTCCCAGGATAATTGCATCTCTTCTGGTTCAAACTTTTGTGGTCTAGGCAAATTATCTGAAATTTGGAGAAAAAGTTTCATAATTTGGACGACTGAAATCATCACTTAATTGTGCCACGTTTGTCGCTACAAAAGTTAATATCGAATGACGCTCAGAAATCATGTTAAAGCATCTCTTGGCCTCATCTCGTGGTTAAAACCCTGGTTTTGAACACTAACAATGTGTTCCATCCGCTTACAGCCCCTATGGATGCCAGGAACCCTGAGTGAAGCCGTGGGCCGTGAAATCACCACCACCACGGTCCTGGGCCCGTTTTTAATGATTTCGGTGTTTGCGGAGGAGGATCCGGGCGTGGCTGAGAAGCATTTCTCGGGCAAACAAGCGGCTTCCTTGGTTCGATCCATTGCTCAACAACTCCAAAGTGAAATGGAATTCATGCGGGTATGAGAAACCATGGGGCAGAACTGTCTTAATAGTCGAGTGAATAGTGCCATTATTCCAAGAGTTTTTGAAGTCAAAATGCATTTTTATTTTAATGTAACAGCTTTGGTTGCCAAAATTGAAATATTTAGTAGTCAATTTCGAGTAGTACCTTTGGCTTAAATCCATTTTGATGGCTAAACCATGATTCATAAAACTTTAGAACAAAAACATCCATGTTGAAAATGGCACGAATTTTTTAATACTGGGTTGACGAATAGTCGTGGTCTAATTAAATATTTTATTAGCTTTTTTATCTTCTTGGCGTTCTCTTGCGTTTGCAAGGTCAAAAATAACATCACGCTCAACTTGGTAAGGCTGCCGTTAACACGCTTGGGTGAAATGGAATTAGTTGCATCAGGGTCAGACGTAGCAGAAATTGATATTTTGTTAATAAGTTGTTGATATTAGGTAGTGATATATTTCAATTTTTTTTAACCAATTGAGGAAAGTAATTTCCTTTTGAATCCACCTGGTACATGGCCATCATAAACCATTAATGGATACTTTTTGAAGTGAAGAGTTCATTGAAATCAGTCAAGAGCGCTAAGCCCTAGAATATGTTATGTCTATTTTCGACATGGTCAATTTTGACAAAGAATGGGAACTTTAATTTGTGCCCTTTGATTAAATAACGATCATTAGAAATGTGCTTGGACTGCTTCCAAAGTGACTGTAAATAATGGTACTGATGAATATTTGTCTTTTTATGCCCTCCCCTATTACAAAGGACTCGGGTAAAAAAAATTAAAACTGGCCCCTTTTGGTGCCAATTTTTCGTAAATGTTGGAAATGAGACCACCCCGAGGAAACATCATGTTTTCAACGAAAATATTTCAAAAAAACTGAATCGATTGGACACTTTTTGTCAATTGATAACGAATAAAGCGACAAATTAAATCTAATGTTATTGCCTTTATTCTCAATGGCTTCTTTTCAACATCATGATCCAAAATGGATTCTGCACATCGAGGAGAAACTTTGACTTGATCTTTCAAAAGCAGAATATTTGCAATGTTAATTTTTAAATAAATTTTTGAAAGTTTGAAATCAGGGCCCCTTTTTTTTTGTCCCCGGAATAAATTCGTCAAATCATTCATGTAACGCTTACATGAGCGTTCTAAATAAAAAGAGATATTAGGTAAGTATGATGAAGGGAAAACCCATGTTATTTTCTTATTTTGTATTGTTAAGACCACTCAATCACCGAAAGAGGAGATGAAAGTCTTGTCTAAACGATTAAGTAAATCCCTTGTAATCTTGTATCCACACACTGATATGTTTAAGCCTGAGGTTAACGGCATTTTATAACTTTTTTTACATCAAACTAATGCTCCAAATGAAAAATATTTGTATTCCTATAACATAAAACCAGTTCAGGGTTTCTAACTTCTTCCCAATTATTTTTAGACTTCGCTTCATCGGATCTTTCATGCCATTCTTGTCAACTCAAGCACGCGTGAACCTGTCCTTCAATTTCTACGAGAGATCCTGAAAAGAAATCAGAAGCGAGAGCAAATGCAGGTAATGAATCACGTCAAGCAGTTCAAGGGAATAAAAATTGAAGAATATTGCTCCTGACAAATTGACTCCTTTTAGCAAGAGCCTTCAGCGCATAGAGGAATAGCGCCCTCTGCCTCCTCTAGGGGCGCAGAGCTTAGATCAGAGTAAAGGACTCTTGCACAGGCCCGAATATTATGCTTATCAAACATAATAGGTGGTCTGAAGTTTTAAGGTTGAGGAGAATTTGGGGGAAAAAAACCCAAAAGAATGAGTAATGAAAGTTTTTGATTGGGTTTGATTACACCAGACTTACAGTAGGATAACCATTAATGAACTTGAACGGTAAATAAATGATCTCGAATTGTTAATCCCTTTGGTCTGTTTTAATTTTGCCAAACATCGAAACGGTTATCCGTCATTTTTGGGTAGAAATAGAATTACCTATGTATTATGTTGTTGCTTAAAGAGCAATTGATTATATCTTGAGATATTGTAAAAGTAAGTAGAACCAAAAAATACACTTTTTCAAATAATTCACCAACAATTCGAAAAGTTTCATTTTCATAGCGCAACCTTATGGGAAATGATGATTGCAAAAGTTTTGATGCCCTATCAAGCAAACAGGCTAAAACTCCTTGCACGATTTAAAATCTTCCCAAAAGAAATAGTGAGTTATTGATTGTGTCACAATACTTAAACATTAGTTGCTCAAAGACTATCTTCTTCATAAAGTGTAGCATCTTGAAACGTTTTCTCTTGTTTCTTCGTTTGCTTGTCCCCACCCAAACGAAGCAATCGGATATAATGACCTCCCAATAGTACAAAGGTTGCGTGAATATGATTTTTTTGGTCCGAGTGAATAAATGATTTTGATCAGAATCCATAATCTGCGTTGAAACGACTTGAACAAAAATATGATTGGCCAAATGTGAAAGCATACCAATACCTGTATCTCGGGGTAAAATTGGTCATTGGATCACAAATAGAATTCCATTTTGTTTTCAGGTGAATGAGCGTCAAGTGGCTGGAGATGGATTCATGCTGAACTTTCTATCGGTTCTGCAACATTTGGCCTCCAAGGTCAAGATGGACAAAGTAGACATTTACTACCTGCAACGCGAAGACAACCTGATCAAATTGCCAGACGATACTACCAGATTGAAAATGACTGAAGCAGAACTTCAAGAGTGGCTAAAGAAAGAAGGTGATTATGGCAGATTGAAAAGTTAAATTTTTTTTTAAACTTGGATGAAAGGTCGTTAGCGGGATTTTCTTTTTATGAGTGAGTTTCGTTCATGCCTGTTGAAACAAGTGATGAAAAAGTTTAGTCTAGCTTCTTCAGACCAGGCTTTTCTTCAAGAATCTTTGAAAATGAAATGAAGACTGGAACCTATACTTCATCTATTTCCCTTATCATTATACATCAGTTGATTCATCCCATTGAGGATGATAAATGTTGCAAATTGAAATAGCTATTTATTCGATTGGTGTTACTTTCTTATTTCAAAGGTCAAAGAAATGAGGCTTCAAAAAAGTCTTCGCGTCAAGTTCCCTTTTGAAATCGAAATCTGAATAATTACATGGGGCGAAAGTGACTTTTATTGGATGCCTAACTTTCTTTCTCTTTCAAAAGGGGCTTTGAAGGCTCATGGAAATGTACCATCCTATCGCAATTTCCAGCAATTTATGAACTGAGAGCAATGAGATAAAGTTTCCTAAAGTTGAAGTGAGGACAAATTATGGCGATGAAAATTACTTTTCATCAATAAAAATGAAATTTCTGATGAAACTCTAAAATTCATCAAATTAGTTAGAAACTGAAGTCACCACGGCAAAATCACCCTTCCAATGAGAGCGCTTTTAAAACTTTTTTTTTATCAAGAGTATTATGTATAAATGTATATATGACGTTTTGAACTCCCGATTTAAATAGATATTGTGGTGAAGAAACGCGGCAAAGGACTGAATTTCCATACGGACTGTTGGTATTTGACCTTGTATGCCCACCACTTATCCATCTTACCCTGCATTCGGAGGTATCAGAGAAGAATTCGACACCTAAGAGAGCTGCAAAAAGCCGTGGACGAATTGGAAAAGACCGAAACCCAGTGGAAGAACTCGCCAACGGCCATGCGAAATCGACAAATCCTAAAGAAATACCAATCTCAAGTGAAGGTGAGGGTTTCTTCCTGAGTACAAATAGCACCCAGACATTCATTCCTGCACAAGATAAACAACACCTTATCGGTCAAGAGCAAGACAAAGAGGGTTGATCAAGATTGATCGCATGTGTTCATGGATTGATTTCAGAAACTGAGCAAATCCAAGGCATGTGCGGACACCGGGCTCTTGGATCAGAATCTGATCACCCGCTGCCTTCAGTTCTACTCTTCCGTGTGTGAATTCCTGCTGTATAACATGCTTGGAAAGGTGAACAAGGAGAGTGGGTGCATTCAAAAGAGTGTGCATGAGGACATCTCGTCGCAGCTGCCCTTGAATGCGAACGATATTCCCAACAGCTTTGCCGCCCTGCCAGAATGGGCCATTGATGACCTGGCCGATTTTCTTCTCTTTGCCATGCAGTAAGTGACGAGGTTTAGTTCGCCTTTCAGCAGTTTCAGAATGCCAAGGCCCGCCTTTGGTCGATCGTAACGCGCGTTTGGTATTAAGCGAAATTTGACAGAAGCCTAATATTGATCATGAATTTGGAGGAGGCACTTTATCAAGGAACCAAGAGATGCAATTTTTTTTTTTTTTGGCACACTTTTTTTTACTTCTGTTGAAAATGTAATCCCCAATAGTTTAAGATGGCAAATTTAAAACCTATTTTTTGCTTTGCTCTGTTCACTCGTTTCCCTTTGGTTATTAGAACCAACCTAAGATTCAGAATCTGGATTAAGTAACCATTTTGGGGGACATGCGTTTTTTTTTTTTTTTTTTGCAAATTTGTCCTTTTCTTTTCAAGCAATGAAAGAAAAAATTGAGATGCTAATTTTTATCCGGAGGTTCAATCCAGAGAACTACTTCAATAATTCGACATTTCAAAAAAGTTGAAAAAATTAAAAACAACAAACATTTATATTTCTTTAATTGTTGTGAAATTAAGTATCATTGAGGATCAATATTGCTTATTGCACTCATTAGAGTCATCATTTATTACCTCTGTATCATAATCCACCAGAAAATTGGAGCGTTCGGGTGCAGAAAAAAAACAGGTAGAAGGCCCATTTTCGTTTTTTCGAGAGAGAATACACGGGGACTTCATTGGAGATTGAATGTTTGTCTTGTTAGTTGGATGTTATGAGCCGATAACAATTGCAAAATAATTTTACGAACTAGCTGTTACACACAACCATGGAAAGAAAATTGCTTTAATTTTGTGGCTATATGCGCACGGTTCCAAAGCAATAGTAGAAACAGAAAACGTAAGCTTATAATATTAGCAGTAAAACGAATGTTACAGACAATGATTTTTTCTGTTTCTTTCAGATATCTGCCACAACTTGTGTCAGAGAACGTGGACCAAAATATTCTGACGTTTCTCTTGGTCTTGGTATGCTCCCCATCGTTTTTCAACAATCCTTACTTGGGTAAGCAAATCAGCAACGCAGCAATGTTTCTTATATCGTGTCCATCATTTCCGCCATACATTCTTTTGGCACGAGTAAACGACACACATTTTTTACATTTTTAATTAGTTGTAACGGTAAGGTGACTATTCTAACAAAGTCGCTCAAAAAAATGGATTTGCGCGGTTTGATGTCCATCAAATTAGCTGTGTGGGTGGATGGGTTTCCCCAAATGAATGACTAGAAATGACGATTCCAAGTCACCTTTGGTACATGATTACCGGTCCCCTTAATAAATTATGTAGTTCAAAAAAGATTTGATGTCCCATATAAATGGATCAATTTGTTCACTCAAATATCTGTCCTTCCTTCCTTCCCACAGTGTCCAAGATTGTGGAGGTGTTCTTTGTGATCAATCCTTTCGTGCAGGATCGGACCCAAGAATTGTTCATGCGCTTCATGTCCCATCCCGTATCGGAGGAACATCTACCTTCAGCTCTAATGACATTCTACACAGGTGAAGTTCGATGGTTGATTTCTTGTAATGAAGCTTACTTGTAGGCGCGAGTCAGGTTGGGTATTAGTTTGAAGAGGAAGGAAAGATAAATGGCTTGAAAGGCACGCTTCAGCTTAGCAAATACTTTTGATGTGATGTCTGACTGATGTGAGGGTTGAGGAATGGAGTACAGGCTAAATGCTTTTCTTTTTTACTACAACTTTTCTGTCTATTACTTAAACCATCTTAGCTGGCAAATTAGTGATTAACATATTTTTGTAACACTTAGCAAACTTTTTTACGGATACAAATATTGAATAAGTTAATAGTTAGTTAATTAAAAAGTAACTCAGCAACTCGATTATTCTTCAAAAGATTTTTTTGAGGCAAGAGTCGCCAGTTTCATAAATTCTCGCTACACTTTTAATGCATTATAAAATTCGAAGAGATTTACCAAAATATATCTGAGCTCTTTCTAGCACGCCAGATCGTAAGTAACAACTGCTTGATTTCATGTGGTTTTACATCAAACTAAAATTTAGATGCCCTGGCTGAAATATATCAAAAAAAAAATTTGATTCAGATTAGCATATAGCTGAGCTGGTCCTTAAATGCATATCAAGATATGATTTAATGACCTGCCAATAAGTTGTATGAGATTAAATGATGCTTTGTCACTAGAACCGTAAAAAATAGTTGATTAAATTTGGCAAAATAGCGGCTAAAAAAGCGGGAAAAAATGGCGAAATAGTTGGGAAAATTGTTGATAAAATATGCGGAAAACAAGCATTGAGTGGTGTATTTCTCGAGTTTTAGGTACAAGAAGCTCGATTACTGATTTAAAACCTCGGACATTAAGCAAACCACAACGGGCCCAAATAGGTAGCTAATTTGGAAATTGCTCTTCTAAAACTTCCAAAATCGAACGGTCTTCCCCTCAATCGGGTCAGCCTAAAGAAATTGCTAGCAAATTACTTAGAAATTATTAATGCTTATGTGAAGCTTGCCATCAATATCAGGTTCAAGTGGTCTACGAGAGAAGGCTTCAATACATCAGCGAAGGAGAGCGAGACATGGCTAAGTA
>NC_081445.1:11091948-11134816 GCF_007210705.1 Tigriopus californicus | reverse complement strand
GTCAGCCTAAAGAAATTGCTAGCAAATTACTTAGAAATTATTAATGCTTATGTGAAGCTTGCCATCAATATCAGGTTCAAGTGGTCTACGAGAGAAGGCTTCAATACATCAGCGAAGGAGAGCGAGACATGGCTAAGTACTTTTACAAAGTGTTTTGTGCAACCCGTAACTGCAGTTCTCCGCCGTGCGGCTTTGAGCTTTGTTCGGACAACTCTACCCTAGCCATATCCATGGAGTATGCCCTAGCTCACCCTGGTTTGAAACATCTCAACGTGATCTCGACGTCTGCCATTTTTTTCGTAGTGCTTTGTTTGCTCTTGTAGCGTTGAAGGAAGCACAAACGTTCGAACGAAGATAGACAAAATGCGAAAAATGGACGAAATGTGTGAAAACGGCAAAAAAACTGGAAAAAGTCGAATGGACACCAAATAGTCGAATAAACCGTAAAAAGTCGTGTTAAGAAAGCTTTTCGACTTTTTTTACAGCTATATTCATCACTTTTATGAAACGGACTTTTCGATCCGATTTTGGTACGTTAGTTGCGTGATTATGAAAATGTAGTATTGAGTTATATGGAAGCTTCAACGCAATCTTGACCACATCTATAAACAAATGAGGCTTCTTTGTTTAGGTATCCATTCTGTTTAGATGGGCGTAGCTATAAATGTAATCCAACTTTACAAATAGATACAAACTGAATACATGAAGCCAAATAATTGGTAGTCTTTTTCAACCACCCTGACATTTTTAATGACGCCCCACCTTTGATACTTTTCTAAATAACCCAAAGACCAAGAAGCCCTGCCAGCCAAAGGCATAAAGAAGCAAAGTAGTCCATAATATGTTCTATGATTATGAACAGTCATTATGCTGAAATTTGAAGATGGCATATTCAGTTTCATAAATGTGAACATAGCAGAGCAGACATCCAAAAACAACTGATGGGCTAATAAAAAGGGGTTGTTTACTTTAACCCTAGAGGGAGGTCTTGAGACATGTTGGCTCATGTAGTGATGGTTAATAGCTTTTGATGAGCTATTACACAATTCTCAAACTGTGAAGTGAGAGAAAGTTCATTCAAATTAAGTCACAAATAGTAGATGATGCCGGCCACATTTGACAGACAGCAATTCAAGCTTGGCTGGTTTCACTCAAGCTCGTATCTCAAGCTCGTCCAAGATGATTAATATTGCCTTTTAATTTGAAAGTAATAAGCGGGCAACACACCCCATCTCTCAACTTTGAATCGCTTGGGGTGATATTCTTCAGCTCAAGAACGAACTCTCCGTTTTGGTTCTCACTTCTCAGTAATGTGGAACGAATGTCAAAGAGTTATTCTACGAACCCAAGTTCGGATCGACAAGCCATATATGGACTGGAACCAATTGCGTGACTTTCACCATCATTGGTGAACTTATGACTACCCTCTGAAATTCAATTTGCAGGACCATTGCCCATTGCCCTTTTGCCCACCTGAGTCACGAAAGAGACTTTCCTTTCAGGAACTTTTTTTTGTCTATTTAGATTCCTGTATGACCTTAATGAAAACTTCAACACTTTGTATCTAAATATCGCGAGTCTTTGCCATCAAACCTGAATTTGAAACCCTTATGTTCGTTTAGTAGGAGTCAGACCTTTAAGTGAGTGGTTAGATATGGGCATTTATTTCTTGTTTTGGGGCCAGTGTTACTTCCTCCATATTTTAGTTCCCTTGTTGACGTATGTTAGGAGTTGTGAGAATCTTGGACGAAATAGTCTAAAAGATTCTAGAGAGAATCTTTTCGTAATGTACGATGTTCACTTCGCTAAAAGACTAGTTGGCCAAAGCCCACACAGACCATTTGTCAAATGTCCCATTTCGTTGTTCCGGAAGATGTTGAACAAAAGTTTTCAGGAATTGGAAAGTGCCGAAACTTGGTCATCCTTCATCCACTTTGTCTACACAATGTCACCGCATTTACGAAGTGGAAAAAAGAGAGCAACAATGTTCTTTTTTAGCTTGAGAATGTTAGCCAAGTGTGATAGGTTTGCTTGAGGCCAAGGAACTTCCATCGTATGCTATACAAGAACAGAAATGATCTCTCCGTACCACCATGAGATTCCACACTTCCGTACCAAGAAAAGAGAGCATCATGCATCAATCACGTTTCTGGAAAAGGTGCTTGCGGGTTCTCTCGATTACGATTGTTGCTCAAGTGAATGTTGATGGCGTTTCGGAAAATCTCAATGAACCAAAGTAACAAAGGGAACAACACAACACTCAATGAATTCTCCCCAGCACCACGAATGGGCCACAATATTATTCCGGGAAAATGCTCTTCTTTTTTTTTTTTTTTTAAAGAACACTTTCTCCCGTTCTTTACTTCATGTTTTGGTCTTTTCCGTGCCGATTCAGTTGACGTTTTTTGATAACATGCTTGAGCATCATGTCAAGAGTTGATGTTGCTCACTAAAGAGTATCAATTTTTTAAGCCATTGTCATTTGACATTTCCTGAGTGGCTTTTTATTTTATTTTAGAAGAAACTTGGTTCTATCACGTTAATGAAAGAAATGCTCTGGAAGGCATGCTTAGATAAGGTCCAGACGAAACAATGTTTCATGTGTGGAGAGTTGAAAGTCTAATTAAAAAAGAACCTGGCTCGGTCAATTTCGTTCTTTAGTATCAGTCACGAGATGGACGAGAAACATTGTCAAAATTCTGGGTGATATCTTTGCGTGGACTTTTTCATCACTATGGGGAAATGTATTCGGTAGTGGTACTGAATGGAAAGGTTAATTATTTTATATAATATACAATCCAATAGCGATTTGAATTAATACGTCCAGCTAGACTTTGAAAGTGGGGTTGACATGGAATTTTGGTCGGAAACTTATCTAAGCATGACTTAAAACCTACTTACGTATTCCCCCACGAATATTGGAGCGAAGAAAATTGAACAATGATGAAGCCCTGAACAAAAGAAAAGAGGATTCATAGTTTTTTTTTTACTAATCTGTATTCTCAAGAACTTGAATGGGCTTCTAAAACCGATTTTTAGTCATTATGGTGTGTAGAATTTACCGTAAAACCTGGTTTGGGACTCAATTGCATCTTTTTGCTCCTCTTAAACACTCCATATTCTTACCGTGTTCTAGACTAACTCGGTAATTCCACCTTGATCCCACAAAATTGCACCTTTGACAAATACGTAGTTGAAGTTCAATCTGAAGACTGTGTCGCCATCTAACGGCACATAGGAAATAATGCTGTTATAAAAGTCCAACATTTGACACTAGAAATCGAAAATGAGAGTCACTGCGTGTTGAACTTTGGTTACCCTTGAGATAAACGAAATTTTGACCGCGTGTATAGATAGATGCACTTATTGTAATTAGGAAACCCAAACGAAGAAGGTAGCTTTATTTAAAATTTGATGTGCCGTTCAATGAATGCATAATTTCCGAGGAAAACACATTTTTTGTGTACTTGTTTTAAAGGACGTTATGTGCTTTTTATAATTGCTTGAACATGTCCAAAAAAGATCCATTTGTTTTCCTGATTTCAAAACTTATCCCTATCACGATTAAAAACCCTTTTTCCCCAACCGTATAGAGGTAACAATCAAGTATCTAAATAGCTCAATGCCGCCGTAACAGGGCCCAGGGCATTTTAGAGTGACGTGCAGAACCATCACTTATTTTATTATGGACTTGGTCACGACATTTCTGTGCCTTCCAATTCCCAAATGCCTCTTTTGGCGATAGATACCTGGCTTTAGAGCAACTTAGAAAGTGGGATCATGGGTCTGAAAGTTCATTTTTGTTTGGAGCTTGGATAGTCTCCATCGATTCCCAACCCTGAAATTTTTCAATAAGTTTGCAATGAGCAAGATATATTTAGCATTCACTAAGCAACTCCGTTGCATTGGGCTTCAGATTACTTTTTTTTTTTTCAATTTCCAAATTGACCACATATTTACTTCCCAAGAAACCTGTTACTTTATGGGATTTGGATCCCCAGGGAATGAATCCACAGCACATTCAGAGTAATGGCATGTCATGTAACAGTGTTAAAAGTAAACCAGTCTGTGGACAACATACGCAGATGATGTGAATGCCCATTAATGTTTGTTTTCCTTGTCCTCGTTAGTTTCTCGGCGTTTGAAAAAGACTCATCTTGACAAGCGGTCACCTACCTATTAGATCATCTCTAGCATTGTTATCATGGTATGCTTATTTCCACAATCGCAAAAGCTAACAGAGCAACAAGATACTTGCTGATACCTTTTCGACATTTCAGATGGTACAAGTTGAAAGTTTTTACGAGGAATTACTCATTTGTTAACGATAAGCGAGAGTCTGAATTTCTTAGCCAAGAAGCTGTGAACGTGTTACCAAATCAAAAGATAGTTTTCAGTTGCAAGACTTATATCTGAATACGTAAGACAAATGCGTCCAATGCTTTACAACGAAAGAAACGAAAAAGAGAGAAAACGAGATAGTAGTAAGAAGATGATTGAATTATCCCATCCCTTCCCAAAACAAAAACTGTTCTCCCTCTCTTGAAAGCTTTAATGAATGGACATGTTACCATGCCCATAATATTTCGATTGAAGAATAAATGAAATACCCGTCTTGCAGTCAGTGAAGTGAAATTTTAAAAGTCATATTCGACAAAGCACATAAAATTACAATCTCAACACCTTTAACTTTTTCTTCCTTTTCAAGTTATTGTCAGGCCTAATTGGTGCCTTTCCAGACCGAAGGGGTGTTTTGTATCGGTAAACGACCCAATATTACAGGATTTTTTCTCAAGTCTGATCGTGTTTTCTATTTTTAATATTGTAGCAAAGTGCGATTTAGGTTAGTGTTTTTAGCAAGGTTATGTTTATTCATGCCGTCATGCCACGGCCAGTCACTGAAATATGTTGAGAAAACAACCCAATTGTCCGGTGCAAACGTATGGTTGTAAGCATAAAGTATGGTGACACTAAACCGAGAATTCCCGGGAACTTTTCGCCTCTCTTCCTTTTAATGAGAACATTCCAGAACAGACTCACAAGTAACCAATAGAAAACCTATGACTTTACATATCTTCTTCCTCTTTACCTTTCCAGAGGTTGAACAAACTGGTGCTTCATCGGAATTCTACGATAAATTCACCATTCGTTACCACATCTCGATCATCATCAAGTCCATGTGGGATAAGAGTCAGGTGCACAAACTCGCCATCATCAATGAATCCAAGTAAGACCTCCTGCCTCTTTTTCCTTGTGCTTCTTTTTCCGCGTGTGGGCAACTTTCTCCTCAGTCCCTTATGTCAACTCATGAAATGATAATGAACGTCAAGTCCAGGATTCCCAACACTCTAAAAGAGCAGAAACTCAAGATGTCTCTAGTTGAGATAAGTGTTCCCATGGGATTGATTTTACGCATGTCACTGAGAACAGATGGAACACTTCCATGATTATGGAAACCGATTGGAGCCTGAATGCAGGTGTGGGTGGATCCATTATCTCGGGTACTTGTTTCGTGGCTGGAGTCTGTTTATTCTTCTCAGAAACCACATAGTCTATGAGGAAAGAGTGTAGAGAACTTGTTTAGATGGACTTTTCATGTTTGTCTCGCTCCCTGGGGTCTTGAAATCTTCTCAGAATCCGAGCCCTTGGAGGACCAAGCCCCTTGGAGATTGATCTTATGCATTTATCTCACTTCGAAAAAACAAATATAGCTTTATATTGACCTCAAAAACTTTTGTCAGGGGGTTTTGGTTTGGAAACGAACCACTGAAATGCCACATAGAAAAAACTCATGAGATTGAACTGAATAAGGAAAATTGACGAAGAAAAGAAACACATAATACTGACATAATGAATGAACACAATGTTATTGACTATTTTTTTCCGAATGCGACGCTATATTGTGATAAATTGAGCGAAGTAGCTGAAACAGAAATTAGTAACAAGAAAATTTATTCACCATAATAAAGAGGTGATATACCATTGGGGAAGCTAGCTCTATTGGGGACAAGTTGACTGGATATTATCATACAGGTGTTAACATAATTTTCAATACCTTCAGGACTTCAAAGCAGCTGCCTGGATCACTTTTGACTTTCATTGTCGACTTCTCGTGTTAAATGATGGCACAAAGCGTACACTGTGAGAAGAAAGTTTTGGACCCATCGATTTTTATCCCATTTTTGTTGTTCAAGTAAAAGAAAGGCTTCTGTGTCGAAAGAGGGATAAGCAAGTGATCTAAGGTGCCAAAGTTAATCTGGGAAGTCAGTGAGTGGAGAGGAGACAACACTGTTTTTTTTTTTAAAGAAAATATATTGCTACATTTTAAGAATGGTGGTGTTGTCTCAAGAGGTGCAAGATTTTAATGTGACACTATGGTGTTCATGTACTGAATGGCGATTAGTGTTGGGGCGAGTCTGGAGTCAAGTCCGAGTGCACTTGAGTCTTTTTCTGTGTTTTGGAGAAATTGACCGGACTCGTCAAAAGAAAAAATATTCATCGAGAAATTAGCTTTCTTTTTTCTTTGCTTGACCTGACCCCAGTAAAAAGCTCGAGTTAACTGTCGGACTTGAGTCCAGCAAAAAGTCAAAAAATCAAAGGACTCGCACGAGTCGGACTTTGGCTCGCCCCAGCACTATTGGCGACCCAAATATTGGATAATCAAGTCCAAACAAGTAGTGAGCAGCTTGTCAAAGTGCGTCGTTTGCGAAATAAGTTCTGTCAATATTTTCTTTTTGTGGATTTCTTTACCGCTACTGGGAATGGACTGAGAGCTGTATATCTTGTTTAGCCTTCAATTGATATAATATCTATTCCACCAGCGAATTAGAGTTGGCGGATCTGGCTACTAGTCCTAGAATGAAGTTTTTTTTTTCTTTTTGGTGTGCTAGGGTTTGAGGGGTGAACCTCGCCCGGCCAACGAAGCTAGCTATCATATCATCCGTTTTAAGTTCCGATAGGCAGTGCCATAGTCCGCATCAATTTTGGTTCTCCGTCTGTGAGTAGGCTTAGCGTCTAAAAGTTTCCTTGAGAAAGGTCGGGGAGGAGATTCGAACCGGGGACCTCTCTAGTATTAGGAAAGTGCGCCAACCACTACACCACGTCTCCTCCCATTGATCCGTTTGATCCGGAATTTTCTCAAATCTGACTTCAATCCTATTCCTGAATCCATCCCTACATGCTACAATTTTAGGGCAGTAAATTGAACAATGAAGGAGCCCGAGAAACAACGAAGGGAGGAGGACTTGACTTAGTATGCGTAGCAAAATAACTTGTTCCCCATTTTTTACGTCGTGGTAAAGACATCAAGTTGAACTACAATATTTTCGACCGAAGTATCCAAAAGGTGTCTCCGAAATTACATAAGCATTAATTTAGGACCATTTTTTATGCTTTGGATAGTCCTATGATGTCCTCAGACATTTCATATTTGAACGTGATTCAGCATTTCAGCATGGAACGCCTCATGTCGCAATATCCATGTGTTGTAATATTAAGCTGTTTATGCATGATACATTTACGTACGATGGAAGTCAAAGCCTTGCCGAGATTGACATGTCACCGGCGAGTTGTTCCTAAAACCCAAACATCATGTCTCTCTAACTCAATTTAGAAAGTGGGCGTCGCGCACGGAAGCCACGTAATTACATTTTTTCTAATACTTCTAAGTAACGGTATGCGAAACCAGGGTCTCTCCACTCCAGTTCTCGAAACAGAGGGGGGAGGGGCTTTGTTCACCAAATTGGATGAACTCCTGTTCCTTTTGAAGGAGAGGTGAAGGCACCCATGTACTTTAAACAGAAATCGTCTTGAGCTTTCACAATTTTGATGTTAGATTCCAAAATATTGATCCATACCAATTCCCATGTGATACTCATTTCAATAATTCCAAAAGTATTCATTGAAGCTTCAATCCTTTATATTAGATCCATGTAGCACGAGTCCTACTTTTGACGGACTTGCCCCAGAACTAGTCCTTACCCTTGTGATACGAAGTTCGTTTGCGATAGAAATAGCCAAGATTTCAGTAGTCCCAGATCATAACTACTTTGGGCTTGCTCAGAGTACTATGTCCTTGAATGGACTGATATTCCCCTCGAAGACCTTCAGTTCGATGTCATAATGGAAGTAAAGATATTCAGCAGGTTTGGTCCATGATGGACTTAGGTGAAGCCCTCCAAGATAATGGAAAGTTCGATGAGCCTATCCAGTTGAAGGAGGGTAAAGCTTTTCAACCATATGGTTGGACATATCGTACGTTGAAGTCCAGAGATGGTATCACGATGTTAACTATATCAGACAAGTCGATTGTTCAGCCACATCTTGAATATGCTTCACCCATTTGGGCTCCAATGAGTTCAGCAGGTTTGCAAAAGGTCCAACAAGTCCAAAGATGTTTCACCAGGAACATCACAGGAATGAGAGAGCTCTCGTATTGGGAGATATTAGAAAAGTTGGGACTGTATGGTCTTGAAAGAAAGTACGAATGATATCGAATTTTCTAAAGCTTTCATGAGCTTTGTCCCAACCCAGGATTTAGGGTCAATGCTAGTGACCGTAGAGGCCGCAATGTGCGTTTTGAGAGCACCATCAAGCCCTTGAGAATCCAAGCTCTTCTCTTCTTTCTCGGGCTCCTTCATTGTTTAATTTGCTGCCCTCTAATATTCGTAGGGAATACGTTGGCCTTGTTGATACAATAGCATCTTTTAAGTTAGATTTGGACAAGTATTTGACCCAAATTCCTCATCAACCATACATTAAAGGGCTTGCCAGTTCTGCCAACTCCAATTTCCAGGTGGATCAATCATCAATTGGAGTTAAATAAGACCTTATTTTTTTTTTTTTTTTGATCTTGTGGGAAGTGCTGGGGCTTGCTTTCCAAGTATTGGTAAGGATGTGCGGAAAAGAAGACGAAGAGAACACCACTTGCATTTTGAGTTCAACCAAATTTTACAAGGAAGTAGTCCATCACGCAACAACCTCTGTACTTTTGGGAATTCACTTGTTAAAAAGAGAGTGAGCTTCTAGTAGTTGAGGGTGAACGTAAGGAGGCCAGATACTGGGTGGTCAAGCAACTAAAATCATCTTCAAACGTCGATGATCATCAATTTTGAAACCTTTATTTTTTGTAGATCCGGAAAACACTTTGTCAAGTTTATCAACATGCTCATGAATGACACCACATTCCTATTGGATGAGGCAATGGACGCCTTGAAACGTATTCACGAAGTCCAAGAGGAGATGGCCAATCGAGCAAAATGGATCAAGCAAACCAACGAGCAACGAAGCAATCGGCTTCGGAATCTGGCCCAAGACGAGCGACAATGTAAATCGTATCTGACCTTGGCTCGAGAAACGGTGGACATGTTCCATTATCTGTCACAAGTAAGAAGTTTCCTACCTTTACTGTATGTGTACATAGACCACAGACCTGGCACAGATTGAGGGAAGAGAGACAGAGAGACAAAGAGCTTGGAGATCAAAGGTTGGCCTTCAGAACTCACTTGTATAAAATGGGGATTCTTTATCTTTTCAAGGACATCAAGGAACCATTCCTAAGGCCTGAGTTATCAGATCGTCTGGCAGCCATGCTCAATTTCAATTTGAAGCAACTCTGTGGAACAAAGTGTAAGATTCCGTATGTTTGGCGCAAGGTTTGATGGAAATGATTAACAAATGGGACCTTTTTGTGTTGTACAGGTAAAAATCTCAAGGTAAAGACTCCCGAGAAATACAACTGGGAACCCAAATGGCTTTTGAGCCATTTAATTGATCTATATCTGCATTTGGATTCGGAACTTCTGGCCGCTGCTCTGGCCAATGATCAACGCTCATTTTCCATGGAAGTTTTCGAGGTAAGTTCTGTTTGAATGTGTTGATAAGTTTTTTTTTATACACTGACTGTATTATTTAGAAATCCCACGAACATGAACATTGCAGAGGAGCATTTTTAAGTTTTTTTTCGTTAAGTAATTGTAACATTTGACCATATGCAACACGTGGATCAATATTTGATGAGTCTCTTTCGTAGGGTAGTACTTGACAGTAATTGGTACATTGTTGAACGAAGCTTCTTCATATAACCCTAAAAATAGATTGTTCTTTCTGGTATATCCATCTACCTCAAAAGCAAGTCAAAATGTCCCATAAAGATTACTTTCCATTTCACATCCCAAGATAAAGTCCGAACCTTGTGAGCACCTTATTCATAATAACTAGAGCGGGTAAAACATTTAATTTAAAAAATAAATATTTTTCTTAAATATTTTGGCCATTTTCTCACAAAGTAAATATTTAGACGTTTTCAATCCCGTGGGTAATATTTTGCACATTTCTATCATATTTTGGCGATTCAAGTAACCAAACACGTGAATTAGTAGATTTTTGGTCCAACTCTAAAGTGCTATGGTATCTAATTCAAAACATCATTGCCTTCAGCATAAAAATGGCGGGTTCATTGAGAGGGGGATGACTATTCAACAGAATAGGAAGAAGCGTAAATATGAGTTTTGTTGTGCTTTTTTTTACTGCAGCTGGGCCAACCATGTACAATACTAACTAGAGTAACTATGATTCAATGGAATTTTCTACTATGGCAGGTTGATGGTTGCTCTACTAAGCGGGTGTTTTTTAATGAAACCCGCTGTAGGTTAGGCAACAACATAGAATTAAGCCTTTAGAGTTTCTCAGAAATTTCAGAATGTGCCTGAGGAATTAGGACCATTATTGAACAAAAAGAAATATTAATATTTCTTTAAGAACGTAGGATAATTCCTGGAAACAACTTCAAGTGACCCTCAAACAAGAGGAAAAGTTGAACATTGATTGATTGGTTCGAAATCCATTTAGTAAGTTTGATTCACTAGCTTCTTCTTAGGTCAAGTCAAACCCATCCTGAAGAAGCTAACAATCTAGTCACACTGGAGTGATATTTTGATCTCCATCTCCAGAACTTAGGTGCGCAAATGAGGTAAAAAATCCTGCAAATGTGCATTTCCAAAAACAGAAGTGCGAAATCCTAATTGTATGTTTATGCATTTCAATAATAAATATTTTTTTTTAATATTTGCAACTTTTTTGATTAAATATGATTTAAATATTTGTTCGGTTTTAGTGCAATGTTTTTATCCGCCCTAATAATAACCAAATGGGTTGTCGTTAGTTAGATGGGATAGCCGTGTAACTTCTCGGGGAATGCCGTCTCAAAATGTAGTCGGATCAGAGTTGAAAGGATGCGCATGAAATCAGCATAATCTTGTTTTCTTTCCTCCCTGGCCAAATGTCGGTCTTCCCATGAAGAGTCTTGAGGATGGAATTAGTAGCTCCCCTTGATGCTCAAAATACTTGGACACCTGCCATTTCGAGGGAAGATGTTTGAATAATCCGGGTATTCGATTACGTTCCAGGATGCTGCCAATCGGATGAGAAAGTCGCTTAACCGTTCCAATTCTGACTTGGAACAGTTTCGGGCCTTGGCCAGGAAAGCCCACGAGGTGGTCTTAGCAAATATGAAGCGGGATGAGGACTATGACGATGCCCCGGATGAATTTATTGGTATGTCAAATATGATGATATTGGTGATGCCAATCGGATGAGCAAGTCGCTTGCTTGGTCGCCCAGATGTTTCCTCATCTAGTTGGATTCCAATGGCATTGAAACTCACATTCTAAATACAAGTACAGCTAACGCTGATTTTATTGGCCTTGTTGCCTCTGGATGATAATCTTGGTTGGGAGAAGGGAGACGGAATACTGTAAATTTGCCTCAATGCGCTTTGCTTCTAGTGGAATTCTTTTTTAGTTTTTTAAGTAAAATCGGCAGAAAAGAATAGTTGATGGAGGCCAATATTATCGGAGGTAATTGTACGCCACCCAGAAAATAAGTTTGGGCAATATGAAGCTTCACTTTTGATTCAATATTGCTTGAGAGAATACAAAGTTTGTTTTTGGAAGGACATGTTGCTATTTAAACGCAGCTGGGATCTGAGAAATGAGTGACTCAAATAACTACCATCTTTACTTTGTATGAAAGGGTTCTTCACAGAAGCACAATTGTCACTATGCTTTCTTAAGAAATCTGAAATCTAAGATTAATGAAATATCTACCTTTGTATAGTGTGTAAATATTTTTGTATAAGAAAGAACTTTGTTTTTTTGCTCGAACCAAAATAAAAATACATTTTTGCATTTCTGTCGAGCTTTTTCATAGGATGTCGTCGAGTTTAAGTGCCTTTTTAAGCGTTCAAGATAGCTCAAACGCAAGTACTCACGTGGCTATGCAAAGTTGTTACGAAGAAGTAGCTTTTATAATTGAACCATTGCAATTGTAAGAAAGGCAACAATTGAATTATCTCCCAATATATTGGAGCAAAATAATGGAAATGAGCTTTAAAAATTTTTGACTGCTGTTTGAAGTGGTATATTTTAGAATAATGCATGAAGGGAAAGAGAAACTGAGAAGTTTCTCTTCACACATCGAAATGATGATGTATTTCCTGAGCTTAGTCAGGTTTGTAAAATACATTTTCTCACCATTAACCATCCAACCATTAACCATCTTAATCTAAAAGAAACCGGTCACGACTTTCTACGATTGTCATTTTAAAACGACGTGGGCGTCAAACTTTTCTCTAGCCTGAAGATACAAACTGAAGTGATTCTCCTAATTACCTTGGGAACGATGACCTTCAATTGTGTTTCTGGCGTCGGAACATTCTATGTTCAAAGAGACCTTTCATTTACTTCCATGTCATTTGAGTAGCTTAGGAGATGTTTCACTTCAATGTCACACCAGACACAAAAGCATGGTGGCTTTGTGTATTCTCAAGAGGCTCAATTTTCTTTACTACTTTCGCTTCAACTTCAATTTACACCCTTTTATCACAAATTTCTTGTGAAAAACTTGTTTTGTCCAGGTTTGGCGGCGACCTTGACAATTCTTTGCTGAAAGGTTGTCAACGTCATATGCCATAAATTTACATTTGTCAAAGTGTCCTCGTTGCCTTTTTTTTCTCGGTTATCTTGAAGCAAGAGTTGCGTTTTTGTTCGTTCAATGGTTTTTGGTCCTTTTCTTGCAGACCCGATGATGTGTGAGCTAATGGAAGACCCCGTGTTACTTCCGACGTCAGGGAAAATCATGGACCGGAAGCACATCAACAGACATTTGCTCTCCACTCCTAACGATCCGTTTAACCGGCAACCCTTAACGGAGGAAATGTTAAAGCCAGGTAAGAGTAAAAGTCAGCTCCTGATGGATTTTTTTTAAATTATCTTATTAGAGAAAAAGAAGAGACTGGTCCTTCTTATGTCAACAAACGAGGAGTATACCAGCAAAGTAGAGAGCGCATTTTCTTTCAAGATAGCTCTAAAAAAAATTAAAACATGTTTTTGCAAATCTCTTGGTGACTTCTTGCATAAGGGTACAAGAATATTTTTGTGTCTTATCATTTGCAAAATGATATTCTGAGTTGGTCAAGGATTTTCGTCAAAGGGCATCATTTTTGAGTGGGTTCAATAGTTCAAACTTTCCAAAATGGGAAATAAAATTTCAATATTTTAAAAAAAAAAACAATCAGGTTTTATCTCTGAAAATTAGATAAAACCTGATCCATTATAATATTTATGTCCATTATAAAATCCATTATAAATCCCAAAAGGGACTCTGTTCTTGATAGTTTGTTCCTCGTACATTTTGTGTTAGGCACAGAAATGTAACTGCATTTTTTGTAATTCTAAACTCCGTGAATGGCTGTTTGATAAGAAAAATGCATTTTTTACAAATTGATTTATTTCTTGATGCGGAAATTTTTCTTTCTTGTATTCCAGACATCGAATTGAAGGAGAAGATAGAGAAGTGGAAACGCGAAAAGACCAGGGATCGCGATGATGTCAGCAGCTCTTAAGCCTTTTAAGGGGCCCATCTCACGAAACCAACCATCTATTCAAGACCCGAGTGTGAGGGCAACCCAGAACCAATTGGATAAAATTTGCATTTTTGTATTATTAGATTCATGCTCAGAATGAGTGGTTGCGACGGTCAACTGAACCATCTGGACTGAATTCCATTCCGTGTAATTATTTTGCTGAGAGCCTATTTACGGCCTTTTCCGTCGTCATTTGGGAATAAAGAACCATCCATCCACTAATCTGTAAAGAGCCTTAATTGGTGCGAGAAGAGAGATGCCTACGTACCTTTATATCTGACCTCGGTTCGCTAATTCGCTATTTGTCAATTCAACATCGTCGAAACAAACTTTTTTCAAAAACTCAAATTAAAGGCCATTAAGCGAAAAATGGCCATCCTGACTTGCACTCTGATATAATGTTACGGATTAAATACACATACATTACTCCAAATGGCAATGGAATGCAAAAGATGCCAAAAATATCGTATGATAGCTATCTGAGAGATTCGAGTTCAGTGAAATGAAAACCTCTTTCTCAATTGAAGCTCTCGAAATGGTACATCAATTCATACGAACACCTTTTTATTAAGACACATTGATAAAGGGACAATTTCAAACAAAGAGAAATGTATCCGTGTGTCCCTTTGGGATTGGGTCCTTTTGTACGTGAGCATGAGCCTTTCTCGTTGCGTTATCCTCCACACCGAAATCGCAAGACAGAAAGGCCCCTCGAGTCCCATTTCTTTCCCTTTTTGGACCAAAAATGGCCTTGAAGGCCCCAACGACAACACTGTACAAAGCGCAGCTGACGCTTCCTGGACTTCATAATTGGAACCCTGTGGAATCCCATGGAGAATATGGTTCGACAAGAACAAACTGAACCCATTGAGGTTCGATTGGTGGTCCAAGTGTATTATGGGAAATGCTGAGGTTCAGCCCAACGGTTCCAAGAACTTCGTGACCTAATCCTATCCGCAACAAAGGCCTTTGGAACAAGTGTCGTCCTTGGAAAACAAGTGAAGAACCCCTCAGCTTTTGAAATATTCTTTAACAAGAAGCCTGTCTTCTCGAAAGTAAGTTCCAAGTTCCAACCACTTGGGCAGGAGGGGGAAAACAGCCATTAATCTCACATTCATGCTCAGAGGGTGGAACATGTGTGGGACGGCCTCTTCTCTCCAGATTAGTAGACGTCTGTATTTGATTTCAGATGGAACTTTCCAGCTATCCTCATTTCGAGGCCATTGTGGATCTAGCGCGCCAAGTAATGGAACATGGAGACTCTCGGATACAAAAGATCTATGAAGTGGATTCCTGTTTGAAGTTCCGGTACAAAAGCTGCTGTTATGTCAGTTGAAGCTTTCAGCCATTCAACCATACTAGCACGAGGTTTGAGGCTCGAGGATGGCATGGTTGTCATTCACGTTTTGTTAACTTTGATTTGAGTTTCCTTCGCCTCTTTTTAGAAATGACGTAGTCGCCCTTAACGGGAACTCCCAAAGGTGACAACTGATGTGACATGTTGAGAGGTGAAAGTGTGAAAAGGCAATTGAATTTAAGAAATATACGGGTACTTTTGGTCCCAAGTTGACGACGCTCGTACTCCATTTTGAATGTTTTATCAAGAGGAAAGAAAGGCCCTTGTGGAAAGGAACCTCACTGACGTTGGGCTGGTTGAGGGACATCTAGAGATATGGACCTTCAAAAGAAGCAACAAGTTTGAATCTCTGGAACCATTCACTTTGGTTGAAATTGGCACTAGGTATGATTACGAGATCTTACCAACTGATTTTGCATGGACAATTTGGGAGCAAAATCAGCTGGCCAAGGAAGTCGAAAACCGTAGTCAATGTTGTGAAGAAATGACCACATAAAACTTGAAGTTTCGACATTTTTGTGAGCTACCTCCCCCACCTAAAGTAAAGGCAATTCAAGGAATTTTTTTGGAATTTCTCGGCTCAAAATCAGAATATTGTTTGGTTCAACAAGCCCGGCAAATTGAAAATGTTGACAATTTCAGTCAGTGCCCCGTGCATCTAGGTTGGTTGTGGCTTTCGTCCAACTTCTCCCTCCACAAAATGTCCAAAACCAGGGTGCCGCATTAGATTTTCCCTTGAGTTTCATTGACTTCACATGATTTGTAAGATTTTAACTGTATGACTTTGGAGCAAACAATTCTACAAGGGAATGCTAAGAAATTGACTGACCTTCAATTGTGCTGATCCAAGTAAGTTTCCAATCACAAAAAAACCTGCCCCGACCACAAAACTGGCCGACTGAAAGAAAACCGTTCCTAGTCACTATTTTTAGACGTCCAGCCTAGTGTATTTTACGTGGAACAACTTACGAGCACGAGATGCTTGGAATCCAAGGAACCTTTGCTCCACTTATTCTGAAGAGGCACAAGAAGTTGTTCAAAAGTACTGAATTGATGACCACGTCAAGCTGATTTTCAAACTTTTTCTCATGTGAGGGTATCTAAGTCACGTGTCAAGGTGGTCGAAAGACGTCGAGTGTTCAGAAGTGATAGATATTTATGTTGATCTCCATTAAACCGCTAAAATTTTCCTCAATGAAATCGATGAGAGATTTCATTTTGTCACATTTTGGAGTGTTTTTTTATCAAATGAACATTTACTTGCCATTTCAACAAAATCTATGATAACTAGTCACAAAATTTTTTGCTGTAAAAAGAAATTTAGCGGAGGTGGGTACAGACCCATCCAAAATGAAGTCAATACGATTTTTTGGATTTCAACTTGATAGCAAACTCAAGTGGCATTGTCATATAGAAAATGTAGCAAGCGAACTTTTAAAACATATTTCTAGTCCGACAAGTGGGACAAAAGGGCAAGCTGTTCCATATAGGTAGAACATCTGCTCTAGGGCTCCAATTTGCGAATCCTGGTTTGATCCCAAGCTAGCCAAGTCAAATTTGCATTACTGCATGAGTTGCTTCTCTGACAACATAAATAGGCAAACATGCGGTCATTTCTGTGGGTGAGGTAATGATTAATGTTGGCCATGATGACGAAGTGGGAATATCCCTCAATTGGGACACCTATCATCAGATGAAAAGCCAAGTGAAAGAGCTGCCATCTGACTTTTTAACAAATAAACAAACCTGGGAATAAGATTCTTGCATTGTTCAAGCCGCCTCTCAGATCAATCAGCTAGACCAGCCTCTTGTACGTATACTTTTAATGTTGCATGATAAAAATATACCTGAGTTCTGCCACAGAATATTGATAATGTCACAGTGGAACTATTATGCAACAATTGTGTTATTAAGGTTATGTTTCATTACATGTTAGAGACAAGATTACACTGTTTTCAAGTTTCTTGAAAGTGATTTACTTGAAACAATTTACTGATAACCCATGGAAACATGTTAAGATGTGTCTAGCTTTTAAAGGAGAAGAATGTTGCACAAACAAAGTGCATCCCAACCTTTTATATAGTGTATCTCCAAAAAATGATAAGAAAGACAGAGCAATTCAAAATGGATGGATGAAATATATGTGCAGGTAGTTGCTAATACATCTGTAAACTTTTTGTTCTTTCATGTCAAGCAAATTTCTACTCAGATTGAGGAAAATTTCAAATCTCACAATTATCTCCCCAAAAGTGATACAAATTTCTCTAAAAACAAGCCCAAATTGCAGAAATATCAATATTTTGGTGCCAAAGTGGCTGAAATTGCATAATAGATTGCAGAAAATGGTCAAATATTGCTGATAAAATTGTAAAATTTGCAGATGCAATAAATTTGCAGAAAATTCTTGGATTTGCAATTTTTTTTGCAACATTTGTGCTATTTACAGGGCGCAAATTTTGACCGGCCCTACTGTTTACGGTGAGGAAACAACCATATACTGGTAACTGGACTCTATCATGAAGAGTTTGTCCCTCTCTCAACAAAGAGAGTTATATGTACCTTGGATTAATGTTGCGAAGTGTCCCCATTTTCCAACACTAATTTGCCCAAACTTCAAGATTTACGTACTCTAAAAGTTATTCAAGGGATGAGGCAGGTTGGCTTGCAAGAATCTCCATCATGCATCAACAATTCTAAATGGAAAAATAATTCTTGGTTTGATAGATGGATGTCAATGACTCTGGTTGCCAAGTCAGGATTTTTTTCTATGCTTTTCCCAACAAACTGAATAACTTTAACTCCCCAGACCCCGGTCCAATAATGAAGTTATTCACAAAGGCCTCCACTGCTCCTTGCAAACTTCAGGATTGCCATATATGCGTCATACCGAGCTTGCTACACTCGGTTTCATGTGTTTAATCCCAGATCCCACCGAAACAACTCTAGAGGACAAGAAGCCCAAAGCGGTAACATCGCGCTCCAATACAGAGATCCCATACATACAATAACATCAGTATGAAAGAATTGTGTCCTAATGACGTAAAAATATGTCGCAATAAACGCACTTAATATTGCGACTAAAGTTTTAATCCATGTGGCCTGATTGTAGCTTGGCCTCTCTAGCATTACTAACTACCACTATAAACTATCTTTTGGGTAGGTACTGGTGAAAACAAGCTTCTACTTACTCATAGTTCAAGGAATTTAGTGTTCATGAAACAGCCAATATATTAACATGGAAACCTCACCATAACTTGTTGGTAGTAACTGATCTATATTTTAACATCCTCAACAACACCTTTAGCAAATTAAAAATCTGTGTGCTGAACCCAAAAGTAAAGCGCTTTCCTCTTCAACAATACGTAATCGGTTTATGTACAAACCACGCGCCTAAATCGTAAAAATTGTGGAATATTGTCAGCCAAAGATAGATTGTTGCGAACAAATTGTTTGCAATAATATCTCTCTTCAGTAAAGTTGAAAAACTAATTCGGTCAATAGAACTGAACTACAGTGTATTCGTGAATTGCACATTTTAAGACCTCCATTTAATCATGAAATTATGATGCATTGGTCTAGAAGAAAAAAAACAGACTTACAGGTACGCAATGCTATTCTGCGAAGCTTGAGCTTGACTGTGCATGGATGAACATTTCTCAATAAATCGGCAATTACTCCCACCTCATTGGAAGAAAGTTTGTGGCTGATACAAACGTTGCGAGTTCAGTCGAGAGACTTCCAGGCACTTTTTCTTTCAAGAAAACTCTATTCTAACGCTGTCAACATTCGGCTGTCAGAAACCACATAACGCCACACAACTGTAAAACTAAAGATGGCCAAAGATTTCAAAGATTTTTCTGTTTTGTAGGCTTCCTTACCACGACTGGGAGTGGGATCCCCAGCAGTTCAAGACGGAAAAAGACATTTGATTTTCTTGATTTTATATTCATATGATATTTGATGCATCAACGAATGGGTCACATCATGTTCGGAAAAGAAATCACTTTCATGGCATGTCACGAGTGATCTATTTAGCAATCCACCGTATGACCTTACAAATATGGGCCCCTATTGATGATGATACGGCTCGAAAAATAAAAAAAGGTTTTTGAGGGCCAAATAATCACTAAAATATTCTTTTGGAAACACCAAATAATTTATTTTCACAGAAAAAACACATTCTCAAACGTCTGTTTAAAAGCAAAAAAGCCACATAAAAAGACAACATTAAACCAATTTTGCAAAGGTTTGAAGCAATTACCAAAGTTTTTAATATGTTCATTATTTCAAAATGTTTAAAGTCAAAAGGCCTTGAAGTTGTCTTCTAACTTGGACCCCCAAATTAATACCCTAAACCATGCACATGTTTAGATTAAATTTCGTTCTTCTGGGTGCTTTATTTTAGCTATCACTCAGGGTGAAGAGACCTGGGCCAAAATGCAAATGTCTTTATATTTACCCTTTTGCTTGTAAAATGTTGAGGTTTTATTTGCAATTTTATGGAATGCTTGAGCTTTTGCCTAGGCAAGCAGGAATAATTTAAGAATTAGAGAACAACTGCTACAGGGTGAACGACCAAAAAAGTTCAGCAAACTTGGGCTTAAATTTGCCGCTCGTTTACACAAGCAATAGCTGTTAATTCCAGTTGGGTCCAAGTGCAGTTCTTTGGCTTTTATTTGGTGCTAGTTTCATTAAAATTGGTTCTAAAATGACTTCAAGAGAGGACAAAAGACGACGCGTGTTCAATTTACTCCACGCCGAAATCCGCCCGAAAAAGATCGCAGAGATAGTTGGGATCACAGACAGGTCGATGTACGCCCATAAAGCTAGGTTTGTGCCTGGCCAAAGTTATGCCCGCAAAGCAGGGAGTGGGGGACACAATAAAATCAGAACCAACAACGTTTCACTCATATAAGGAAGAAGATTGCCAAGGACCCTACTAAATCCATCCAGGAAGATGAGTGCAGAGTTGAAAATGAGCAATATCACCTTGGGAACCGCCATTCGAAATGATCTCGGTATGAAATCTTTTGCCAGGCCTAAGAAGCATCTCCTCACCGAAAAACCGAAGTCCAAAAGGCTGGAGAGGGGCCAGAAAGTGCTCCAGTACCTTAAGAGCCAGTCCTCAACAGTGAAGATTTTCTCAAACAAGAAGAACTTTACTGTTGATCAACATCATAACAGGAGAAATGACCGATACATCGCAAAATCAATAGATGAGGTGCCTAACAGCCTCACCACGAAGCATCTGGCCCAGGTGATGGTCCTGGGAGTCGTGTGCTCCGACGGCCAAACCATGCCTCCGATCTTTTTTCCTCGTGGTCAGAAAATTGGTGCCAAAGAGAATACTTCCGCCTTACGGTACAAAATGTTGCCGTGGCTAAAAGCCAACTGTCCCAACGGTAACTAAGTTTGGACCCAAGATGGTGCTCCGGCCCATACCTCCAAGATGGCTCAGCATTTCTGTGCCAGGAATTTCGCGGATTTTTGGCCATCCTCAATGTGGCCCCCGTCATCCCCTGATCTAAACCCTCTTGACTTCTTCGTCTGGGTCTACTTGGAGGCCAGAACTAACCAGACTTCTCACCCCAACATTGAGTCCCTCAAGCCCTCCATCTCTAGGGAGTGGGCCAAGTTGCCCACAACTCTCGTTAAGAAGAGCTGCTCGTCGTTCCGGGCCCGTGTGGAGCCCGTGATCGTTGCAAATGGTGGACACATTGCATGAAAAAAATCTCTCATACTCCAATTAAGTGTTCTTGTAGATCTTTTTCATTCATGGTAATTGGAAAAATAAATTGAAAATGTTATGGTCATCCCAATTACTGAACTTTTTGGTCGTTCACTCTGTATATTGCAACAAACCAAGACGACTGGAACAATGCAGCATCCAGTATTCAAAGGAGGTACAATACATCTTCAAAGTACCCATGAGCTTTTCCTCAGAATTCAGAATCAATTGTAGTGAATGTCAAGGTATGCACTTTTGAGCCCTCCAATCCATTTATTTTATTATTTACTACCAGACTCAGTTGATTTCCTCATTTTCGATGACATCAGAGCTGAAAAAGAACCAAGCGCCATCTATTTAATTAAATTTCAGGCGTGCTTTACGAATATTAATGGAGAACCATGCCTCCCCTTCTTCTTTTGAGACTTTGGTGAGTTAGCCAAAAGTTCAACATTTAGATGATAATGGTCTTTGGGGCACCAGAAAGAAAAATTCCAGAGCTGTTGAGCACTAATTCCTCTGGTACAATGATTGTGGTACTGAGCTCGAATATCAGCCGCTATTTTCCACTTTCTAAACCAAAGAGGATATTTTTCATTCCTCAATTTTCCACTTTACAGCAACAAAAAAAATTGCACAGGCCGTTTAAAAACTATGGAATCCAGAAGCACAAGTTCACTTTAGTTAGCATTTACAAGCATAGTTCTAAATGAACATTTTAAATATTTTGTCGTTGCTTTTTTGTTGGTGCTTCTGTTTTTGGACGATTGATTGCGTGATATACTATTTTTACCACTTCACAGCCATTATTAAGCTGCTTTTCAGTTTACAAATTAACAAATGGATTATGTGGTCAATCAATACTTTTCCAAGCCATTTTTTGACTGAAGGGCTAAAAGTAAAATAACTCTTTTAATAGGCGAGAAGATGTGGCGTGGTGGTTTGTGCAGTTTCTTAGAAAGCGAAAAGTATACTTTTGAACCTTAACTAATAACCACACTCACAGACGGAGAACTAAACTGACATAAAACTAAAATCAATTCATATTTTGACTCAAAACCATCTCCATTGCGAAGAGGCTGCACACGTTAGCTTCCATAATGAGGATAATGGTTTTGAACAATATTTCCTACTCTATTTCAACTACAATCAACTTCAAATGAATATGTCAGCAAAACAAACCACTCTTTTCAATTTGCTCTTGGTGTTCTGATATGAATACGTGAAGTTAATTCAAGTGACCCTTTAGTCGATACAACTACAGGGTGGACGAGCGAAAATGCCCGGTTGAATCTCCTGGTAAAATTAACCAATAAAAATCGCTAAATCTAGTGTCATCTGATTGGGTAATGAAAGGGCGATTCTATTTGCTTTTGTTGTTGTCCCCTAAGGTGAAAAATGTCTGAGCAGCCATTGAAATGGCACCAAGTCCCTGATTTACTTCATGCCCAAGTTTCTCAAAACGGCCTTGATAAACTGTTGGAGTTGATGTCAGAACAATCAGGCGTTTTCGGCATGCCAAAGATGCTGGGTAATCCACGGAAAGAGCTATAGGAAGTGGTGGATTCAACATGAAGAGAGACAAAAGCTTCCTCAAGACCTTTGATGACCATACCAGCAAGGATCCTACCATTAACATCAATGGACATAACGGCATTCTGGGCAAAGAACATCTGGCCCACCTCATCACTAGATCCCAATCCTCTTGACTATTTTTGGTGGGGCGCAATTGAGACCGAGGTGAAGGCCACTCTTTGTCCAAATATGAACTCCCTTAAGACTACGAGTATTAAAGCCTGGGATGAATACCCAGAGGATTCCATCACGAAGGCTTTTTCCAGATTCGGGGCCCTTAATGAGGCCTAACTACGGCCAGTGATGGACATCGTGTATGATAATGACCAAATTAGTACAATAAAGAAACTGTATTTTTGTCACTTTTTAGTTATTTGATTAGTTCAACAACTACGTTAATTTGAATTTCATTAAAGCCGAACCGGTCCATTTTGCTCGCCCACCCTGTACACATTTCAATTTTCACCTCTCATAAAATTTGTCTAGATAGAAAGAACGTCCTCCTTTGTAAAAGATTCCTCTGAATGGCGAAGCCATTTGAACCTTGATTTAATATATGAATATAATTCAAGGCCATAATTACAAGCCTAACACTAATTTGAATTCAAAGTCAAAAAATAGTAGTAGAGAAAGCTTAGAGCTTGGTTTTATATTGGTAAAAGTATTCTGACGTTCTTAAAAATGGATTTTGATAATGTGTCACCAGAGATATCGGTCGATGCCCGCTCTTGACCTTCCATACCGGGTATGCTATAAATCTTCGGACACGTCTTTACAAGCTTGTAGCTCAGTGATTAAAAAAGATAATTAAAAAGACATAGTAGCAGCGGTCGGGTACTTGACATATGTAGCTAAATCAATGATGGAAAAAACTCGTGAATAAATAATTTTGCGGATCGAGGCTGGCACAGCGCCAGGACCGTCGCGACCAACTTCAGCATCACCAGGAGCACCGTTTTCAGGATTAAGAACACCTTTAATGCCACTGCCAACTTCAGTGATAGTCCAAAATAAAGAAAGACCTATAATATTTCGACTACCGCTGATCTGAATCAAGGGCAACCTGGACGGCACCCAGTATAGCCAGATTCTCGGTGCAAAGGTCATCCCAGCCCGTAACAGCCAGTACAGCGCCGGGATCTGGGTGTGGCAGCAGGATGGTGCTCCCGGTCACATTTCTGACGTCAATCAGAAGAATCTAGAGTTGAAGTTGAGCACCAAGGAATTTGGTCCCCCTCATTCCCGAACCTGAATCCAGTGGGTTTCTTCATTTAGACGCATATTGAGGAAAAGGCGTTCAGAGTCATCTACCCGTCTATTTGTCATCTTATTTTTATACCCTTTTAAGCCTCCACTCCTTGTTCTCCAAGTAAACCTTGTTGAAGATGTTAGTGAAATCTGTCTGAAGACTTATGGCACACCCGGTAAGATTAAGAAGAAGATATTTCACGATTTCGAAACTGAAAAGAAAGCACTTGCTTAATATCTTGAGTGGGATTATCTGTTTGATACAGCTCATTTTATATTCCGCAATATATAATTTGTTTACCAAGGGGGTTTCGACAACCTCTTGAGCGTCACAACTTGAACATGTTCTCCTCCCGTCTTTATGCATATCATTTGTAATAAATCACAGCCAACCACATTGTACTTTTTGCACCAGAACATTATTTGGCCCTTCAATGTGAATGTTGTAGATGGGTAGATTGGCAAGGATAAGGACTGTCTTAGAGAGATTGTGCACTTCAGACCATAGATCCTGAAATGACAAAGCATCTTTCCTTCATGCTAACGTGTGATGATCAGAGCCGTCCAAATAGTGCAATTATAACTAACAAAAAATACTTTATATTGCAACAAAAAGGCGGAAAACGTGAAAGAACATGCAAAAATGCTGAAATATTTAGCTGTTTTACAGCTCTAATTACTCTTTGTAGCATCATCAAAGGCAAAATTATCAAAGAGCAAAAGTCATTGCAAAATGATGTTGAATTAAGGTACACAAGGTTTCTTGAAAAAAAAAACACTCTACTCCATCCTTTTGTTATAGCACGTCAAAGTGGTTAAAAGGGCTTCAAGTTTCTAAATAATTACCCAAACCCATCTTGGCATTTTTGAGCTCTCAAAATCACAGTGAATAACTTTGATTCTATTGCTTTATGTATTTTATTTCGTTTCCAAAAGCTCAAGCAACGTAACCTTGAAGGATTGGATGAAAGCACGACAATCACACCTTTTGAAAACAAGTATTTTTTCCAACAGAATAATTTTTAAAGGTGTAAAGCAGGACATTTTTTTGCAATTCCTCTTAGCATTGTTTTTTTAACAAGCCGGAAACAATCATTTTAAAGGTCTACTTATTAACCCAAAATGCCAAAAACTGCAAAACACAGCAGAAAATAGTGAAAAAGGTTGAATAAAATGAAACAAAAAAGATTTGCATGTTTCGGACACCCCTGGGGATGATCTACTGACTTCCAGGAAAATAGACTTAGGATGGAAGCGAAACTATCTCATCCCCTAATTGAACATTAGCACTTAAGTGATTGTAAGGAACATAACATTGGCCAAATTTGGGTCCAAAACCTGGCCCAGGGAAATCATGAGGGATGGTCAAAGTAATGTTGTTAAAAACATATCGATATAAAAACTCGAATGCAAGGCTTACACTAGGTCAATTTTGTAAACTTTTGTCAACATGACCTGGAAACAAACATCTTCACAGGAAAATGATCTAAAATTGACTCTGCCTTTATTGCAACACAATCAATATATCAGTAATACCCAGAGTGTCTCCGACCAAAAATTGGCCATGAGAACCGTCCCCAATCCGTCTTCTTTGACTTGTGGCAACCTTTTCAGCAAGAAAAATGCAAGTACATAGATTTGCGATTTACATTCTGTATGTAATTTTTTGAACCTATAAAGAAATGGAATTAGAAAATTGTGATTGTAATCGCAACTGTAATTCCATCTCTGGTCTGCAAGTCAACTTTTTTGGAATCATCTAGTTGAGAAAGACCCGCCAAAGTCTTAGCTTGATGATCTTTGTATAATAAAAGCCTATTACAAGCGACATTTTGCTCTGCCCGCCTGAAGGAATGAAGTTAGTTGTTATTTTTCCCTTGAGAGATGTTCAATAAACATGGGATCCTTGATCAAGAAAATCTTCATCTTGTCAGCCTTTTCGTCGTAGGATTGGAGTACATGAGACCATTCTCCCATGTTTTCAATTCGATTTCCAGAGAAACTAGCCCACCTGTCAACCATCCATCTAATCACTCTACCCAACGAATTGCTGAGTGGGAACACCAGAGAAGCAGGTATTAGAACCACCCATTCTATTCCATGAAATTTAAACATTTCTAGTCAACTTGTCAATTAGTACGGCTGGTTTAAACTAGAATATTTGCAACAACGGTTATTTCATTTTTCAAATTTCTAATAAAAATGCACCAATGCTCAGATAACATACATAATTGGCATGCGAAGATTAAATGTACTGTACGTGGAAATGATCAATCCCAAATTCCACCAAAAGATGGCATCCTAATCAAGGCAAACAGTAACCATAACATCATATAAATAATTTGAATTAGCTTCCACATTTATACTTTGATCTGTAAAGCTTTGGCCCCGGTGTATCATTTAATTTTGAGCCCCCTGCAATGTGTAATGCAATAGAATTTTAGAACTACATAGTTTTCCAAGTTACCATAAACCGAGTGAAAAAGTAGTGAAAAATAGGTTAAAACTGCCCATTTCCGATAAGTAGCTTCTGTAGGTTGAGCTGTTATTGACAAAGACAATGGGTCTTCTTAGATTTAAAACAGAGATCGTAAGATAGTTTTTAGTAAGCTAGGTGGCTTGAAGATTGTTGTTTGAGGCTTCGGTAAATGTACTTAGCGCCGTCTAGCTCCTTTATGGGGGAGATTTGCAACCATGAACCTTGTTTTAATTAATTAATACCAGGCAAGGAGGGGTGAACCTCACCCAGCAGCAGCGATGGCAAAAATCGACTATGAAGGAATTTCTGCCATTTTCTACTATGTTATGGCAGAAAACGGTAGAAAATGGCAGAAAATGGCAGAAAATGGCAGAAAGTGGTAGAAATGTGGGACGGTGGTCCAAAATGGCGGCCGGTGCTTGATATACTTGACCTAAATATACAAACAAAGTCAAACAAGAGCGCAATTCGCGTCAAAGTAAGGTGGCAATTGAGACTGGAAATTCAAACTGAACGGAAATCGTCAATTTCAATGGATGTTCAGGTCAATAATGTTGTCCCAAAATGTTACTAGCATTTGACAATTTGATGGCAGATTCAGAATCAACCACAATCAGAATCCTATTTGCATCATCCTCTGGGTAAGAAACAAAAATCAAGTGGCAGAAAATGGCAGAAAGTGGTAAAAATTGAAAGAAATTTATGGAAGGTGGTCATAAATGGCCGCCGGTGATTATAATGGCCGATCTTGATTCTAAAAGATGTCAAAGACAAGAAGGATCGTATGGGTTGGATAAGATTTTCTTTTTTTTTGGAAAAACTTATCCAACCCATAGGATCCTTCTTGTCTTTGAGATCCTTTAGAATTAAGATTGGCCCTTCCAAACACCGGTGCCATGTTTGATAACCTTCCAACAATTTCGGCAAATTTTTGCCACTTTCTGTCATTATCTGCCACTTGTGGCAGAAAATGGCAGAAATTCGATCAATCTCGATTTTTCCCATCGCTGCTCAGTTGAGTTGCATCTGATCAGGAGGTAAAGCATGGCTTGAACGTCTTCTACCAAGGTTTTGTAGAGCTTTCCTCTCCAGGGCTGACGGCCTCCATGGATTAGTTTGTAGTTGGAACCGCAAAGCACATTTGAAAGAAGAGTATTCCGCTCCCAACAGAACTCAATCAAGCTCAATGCACATTAATAGGCAAAACTGAAAAGATTCTCTCCCGCATGGCAATTTCAATAGGAAAATGTCTTTTCGTATGAATGTGAATGTCAAGGACAACAAGCCCAACAATCAATGGCCTTTCAAGGCCTCATTAATCCGCAAAAAAGGAAGAGAGCATCAAGATCTACCCTACCAATCCTATTGAGATTGTTAAAGCACCTCTTCTTTAACAAATTAGAAGGCGCTACTTGTACTTACTGAAGGATCACCTCACAATCTTGCAATGAATAACCAAGAGTAATTTTTGTGCTAATTTTAAGTTACACCTAATACCATTTTATTTTTACATCCTGAAGCTACCTAGCACCAAAAAAAATCCATGACAAAGTTACCAATGTGAAGGCAAAATCACAATTATCTTTGCTCTATTTTTGCACACGTTTGCCCTCGTTGCCATCTGAAGGTGAAATATTAAAAATGCAATTTTCTACCACGATACCTGATGCCCTATAAATGAGGAAAGGAGACATTTGACATACATTTAGATTTTTTTTCTTGGTGGATTGTGGATTTGATCTGAAACCGAGTCCTCTTATTTACCGTACAAGGATGGTCATATGTGTTGGGACATAATAAAAGCTTGACCATTTCCATTGGTAGCACTAGCAAAAAAATTTGCCACCAAAAGTATTCGGGGTCATTTTACTGTTAATGCTGATGTAAGATGTACGTATGTTTGTAAAAGATATCAATGCTTTATTGACAATATACTACCCATTGCATTTCAAAAGACACAAATGATAGTTCCAAATCATCCCCAGTTCTGAGAATGGTTGACTTAAGGCCACTAATACTGTTGTAGCTAATGGCTCCGACCTTCCTCTCCAACAATACATTCTGTCTAGTACATTTGGCCATAGAAAGAGAATGATCTGGAGTGGAAAGCTCAAGCATATCCATATCACGAGAGGATGGAAAGATGTGGCGAAATTTCCAACCAGGTGGTAAATTTCATCTTGATTAAAAAAAATGATAACTTTGTGGGACAAAGATCAATTTTAGTTGAACTTAGCTAAAATAAAGCAATGGCATACGTTGTGATCACGTTCTAATGTTTGACATTAGGGTGAGTTGGAGAAGAGATGTCCCAACAAAGCAAAAAGCTGCATGGCGCAGAACTGAAGTTACAGGTTGAACAAAAGGCCTTGCTTCGGCGCCTAGCCATGCCTTGCTCCCATTTTCTCATGCATTGAAGCCTACTGTCTAAGACTACTTGAACCTGATTTTGTTGGAAAGCTTCACTTTAACATTAATAACTTAAAACAATTTGCTAACAATTTCTTCAGGTTAACCAGATTGAGGGGAAGACCCTTCAATTCGGGAAGTTTTCGGAAAGCAATTTCCAATTTAGCTACCTTTTGTTGCCTTTTTAATGTCCAGAGGTCTCAAATTAGCAATCTAGCTTCTTATAGCTCATACTAAAACTGATGTTCTAAGATGATTATTGGGTCATCCTGGGTTTCTGAGTACTCTCCCCCGACGCGACCTCTGACGGCCAAATAATCCCTGACGTGTGCCATTGGTTTGACATTTTCACCACACCTGCCCTGCCTCTCGTGGCATGGAAATGCACGAGCTTTCCACTCCAGATCATTCTTCGACTTATGTTTTATTTCTTACAGACCATGAGGATTTTGGCCCATAATCAAAACTGTTAGTTTCCCTGAATGAATTGATATATTACTTAGGGTAGCTGTGCTTGTGATAATTAGCCCTTTTTGGAGACTAGACTGTATGCAAAGTACTGAGAAAAGTGAAGGGAACTTATAAGGGAGGAATTCACAACAAATTCCATCCGTAAAGGTTTAAGAATGCAGAAAATATGTTTCTTTGAGGCAAAAATGCGCCTGTTCACAACCAAAGGTAAAAGTCATTACCACCACATGCGAAATTCCTTTTAGTTCCGGAATCGTTCAAACGAGGAATTAAGGGTAGCAAATCGACGTAAAAAGTCTTTCTCTGTGGAGCGAATTCATGCATCAAACTAGTTGCAAGACTCATTTGTATGTGCTCAGTTAATACATAACAAACCCTAACACCGATGTCAAGTGTTTCATAGAAAGATTTAAGGAACCTAATCAAAACCTTGCACTTGGGTTTTACTTGATGATTGCAAGCGCCCAATTTGTAATCGAGATTTGATCGAGGTTCCTTGTGTTCTTCTACAGGGTCTTACAAAAGTTGGGTCACTCCAACTTGTATTAAAGCGCCGAAACTTTTTAATATAGTATCAGGAAACCTCGGGTGTTTATATTAGGCATTAAAAAAGAGTGAATTAGAACGAAATTCGATCCTCTACAAGCAACTGGTGTGTTCACAAGGACAGAGTAAAACACGTGCCACAAGTGCAGCCGTGGTGCAGTGCAGTCAAGAGTATGTATAGTCAAAGATGAGTGGTGCCATGTAACAGAGACGTCAATTAGCTTCAAAATGAGACCCAACTAACCACAATTGGACCAAAACTGAGTAAGAAATGGCCAAATTCTAAAGAGGTTTTTCTTCCAGAAACGCCAAAAAGGTTTACTCCATGAGTAACTGCACGGCTGAAGAGGCCCGTAGTGCCATCAAGGTGCTCCATGAAGACAGCCACACGGTCAAGGACATAGCCAAGAGGGTGGACTACAATGTCAAGTTGGTTTACAAAGTCTTCCAGCACCTCAAGGTCAGTAATGGAGACGCAAGCATAACCGTGAGGTCCGGGAGGCCTGTCACGGCCACCACAGCCATGACTGTCCGTAAGGTCAAGGAGATGGCACGGAAAAACCCGATCCACAACCTCAGGGACATCTCAGAGGTCCACCAAGTGTCCTTTGCCTCTGCCAACCGTCCGGTCAACAATCAATAAAAAGATATCAGGAAGTTGTGGCCACAGAGGGCCTTTACTTTTTGTGATGTTATCAGTGATATTGTTAAGAGTTCTTGTCAGATATGTATAAACCTTGGTATATATGCTCCTGAGTATCAAATCTATCGATATTTTGCTCCTTATTGTCTCTGTTCAAGCAGTTTCTGAGTTAAAAGCATTTTTTTGTGTCGCCGAACTTTTGTAAGACCCTGTATATTCTTTTATAAGAAATTTTGAAAATTTATGGTAACATTCAATTCAATAAAGGGAGGAGACGTGGAGTAGTGGTTAGCGCAGTTTCCTAGCATGGGAGAGGTCACCGGTTCGATTCTCCTCCCCGACCTTTCTCAAGGAAACTTTTAGACGCTAACCACACCCACAGACGGAGAACCAATCTGATACCGGACTTGAAACTGCCTATCGGAATTTGAACTTGGATGATGCGATGGCTGGCTTTGCTGGCCGGGCGAGGTGCACCCTCCGACCCTAGCACCCCCAACCAATCTATAAGCTATGAGAATGATTTCCCAAAAGTCAAGTTATGACATAAAAATAGGTGGGCAGGGTTTCTGGCAATTCAATTAACTTGTGAGTAATTATATCTCTTATTTCTTTTTATGTAGAGAGAGTTTTGTATCATATGGCACATAGAGAGTTATATGTCATGTGGTATATAACCTATGATTGAAAATAATTAAACTTTTCGAGCAAGCGACTAAGATTATGCTTGCACTAAAAGTTGTAAATAATTGCATGCTGTACAAACTTGTATTCTGAAAAACACATTTTGCTTGGAGATGCGAATTTTATTCCAAACCGGGGACAACTAGTAGTGTCTACGTACGCAGTGGTTGTTTTCTCCCAAATTTTAGTTGCATCTAAAAATACAACTTTGGAATGTACTCTCGACCCATGAAAGGCTTCGATATATTTGACCTTTGGGAAAAGGAAGTTCTTGGTTCTATTGCAAAATACATTATTCACTTCCCATTTGCAAGAGTACAATTTCCGTATAAAATTCCAGAAATTCGTGACATTCCCAATAAATGCTCGAATTTGAAAGCAAATTCACATATTCGCTGTATTCGGTGTTAAAAAAAAGCCTTGAAAGCACCACCCTAGTGAATTAGAGCCCGCCAAAACAGTTTTCAAGGCCTTCCTAGAGCCACTATAGGCCTTCCTATTTCCTTCTTTAACGGCCTTTATTCCCACAGCCCATTGAAACAAAGTTAAGCAATAACTTTATTCCAGATTAACCACCATTCTGTTAATACCCCAAGAAACATGAAGTTATCATAGTAAAGTCTTCAGCGACACAATTTGTTGTTGTTGATAGCTATTTTTCATTATATCAAAACTGAATTGAGGACAATTAGAATAATAAGGACAATCTCGATTTTCTCCGCTCGAATATTGGCAATAACAAGCATTATTGGGATGACCACGATCACCATTTAAAACATGAGGAAGCTCATAAAGACGGGATAAGGTGTCAAAGGACCACAAAACAGGGGCGGACACAATCACAACAGCCAAGAGGCCGGCCTTTTTAAGGCCTATCCAAGCGAGGATTTGGAACTACCGTAAGTCCCAACCCCATGTCACTTTCTCAACTCAGTTTCATTTGAAGAAGGTTGGAGATGACCTTGAAAGTCAGTATCCACTTCCCGAAGTGAAGCCCATTCACCGCGAAGTTTTCCGGACATGTAATTTAGTACATGTTTGTACTTAGTAAAAGGATCGATGTATGACGAATTCAATAGACTGGGTCTAGGCGCCCAAAGATTGGTCCTGAGGGTCTTGGTCGCAACAATTGTTTTTGCATCTAGAAATGGGGCTAGATAAGGTTAACCAGTGAGTGATGGAGTATACAGTTTGCCATGGCTAAAGGGGAATTATGGCCGTTGTACATCTTCCGTTTTTGGTCAGCTGATATATTGGTCCTTCGAGAAGAGACTAAAATTTAACCTAACATAACCTTTCGGTTACAAGGGCCTCGAAAACAGTGGCAGATGAGAGATTAATTGGAATGATACTCAGTCATTGAAGAAATGATTCCTTTCTATAAGATTCGAACTCACGACAAACAAATATCTTCAATCAGAGACTGACAATATGGGTTCTCGACCAGTGTGTTTTGTTTCAGGAAGAGTTGGCAACTTAAACGAGTATAGACGTTACACAGTATGAGAATCCACTCTTCAGTTGCTGCAGTAAAAGCTGTCATTTGGAGAGATCATAAAGTAAAATCAGGGCAACACATCGTCTAAAAGTATATGTTGGGTTTATGGACAACACCTTCTGGTCACCTGGGAGTCCAGACCTTGAGCTTTACGAATTTTTGGTCTAGGGTATTTTGAAGGACACCCAATCCTAATGTGAAGTCACTGAAGAGAGCCAAATGGGACGCTGCTGCACATTCGAACTGTCAAACCTCTGCAATTTCTGCTCAACGTGAAAGTGCAGTTATTTGTTAGAGTCTATGCATGAGGAACAACCACAAAGGAGGCCAGGCCAAGAGCAGGCGAGGTAGACCAGCTTTTAGAGCAGATGGGGGACAGCTGAAGTAGTATAATTGTAGGGTTTCTGATTGCAGAGGCACTGCCTTCAATCGACTGGAGCAAAAAAAGTGAAAAATCGCAAATCAATCAAATACAATAAGAATCACACCAAGTGGAAATTTGATTAATTGAAATTATATGAAAATATCGGTGTCCTTATGTAAATGTTATTCCAGTCACAATCATATCACAGGTCTGATAGCTGAAACATATTATCGGCCATTTATGAAAGGTGTGATGACTTTTTTATTTCAACAAATAAATGACAATCAATGCACACACGATCACAGAGGAGAGACGCAAGACATGTAGAACTATGAAATTGACACCAACAACGTCCACTTTAGACTAGGATCTGACATCGGGAACGGATTTATTGCGCCATTTATGATCATTTTGGGGTTGTTCCAATCACAGATCATTCACCATCTTGCGAAGAAAATTATTCTCAAGGTCGTCAACATTGATCTAAAAGGAGAGAGTTGATTAAAAAGATGATCAGGACACATGGAATATTGGTATTCAATATTAACGTGGAGCCTTATTAAGAAAATCGGAAATTTGATTACCACTTACTTCTTAGAGAAGAAAAAAATCATGTTTGGTATTCCCGACTTTCATGTTATTACGTTCTGGGATAGGCCGTTTTTTAAGGTTTACCAGGTCCAAAAAATTAGGACACTTTGAAACCTTTTTGATGTATAGATCATTTTAAAATCAAGCATTAAATGAAACATTTACCGGACCTAGTTCAATGGTTATAAAAAGAGGTGCGGATTTATTTACATATGAGCGTAAATATGCGTTATAGGCGTAATAAGACTTCAAAAATTGTGTTGTTTTTTTCATTTCAGCACTTTAAGAGGAACGGTTTATTTTTCATTAGAAGTTTAGAAGTAAGGTACCGTTCAAAAAAGGAATAATATGTAATTTGGAACACAATTAGTAACATATCAGACCCTAAAATTAAAAAATCAAAATCATCAGATGAATTAGTTGCACATTCAAAAGAAATTTCATGAACTAATGCAAAGCGAATGCTTGGTTATTACACGTTGAATGGCCCAACTTTCGTCGAAATTGACCACCATATGCCCTGACAGTCCTTTGATAATAGGTTGTCATTAATTAACCTACCAAACACGTCATCAATCTCATTTAATAAGCACTCAGATAAATAATTTGTGCTACCTTCTGAGATGTCAAATTACTTCTAAATAATGTATTAAGCCACTAAAAACTGATTTGAAATGTAGGTTTTGCAACAAATTAGGCATGTGAAGCAAAAGAAATTCAAGGAAAATTGTAGTGGGGCCTGGTTTTGGTCACTTGTAGTGGTAAGACAACATTACAACCATCTCGAAATCAAGTTTTCAATAATCACGTGAAGCTGTGTTATAAAACTTCAACAATGTCACTTTTTGGTGCAATTTTATAATAGTTTTAGTCAATCGTATTTTGCATTCTACTCCTTATGGTAATTATAGATAGCGCCACGAAGTAACCAACCGCCAAATGCTATCAAAATATGGAAGAAAACCATTAACATTAAATTTTCGCTGTCTTTTCAATCCATTCATTTTAGTTCCATGTGTTTATTTTCATTCTGCAAGCAGTCAGTGGTTATTATCTAAACACTTATCGCATCAATAAGCAGGGCCTCCTCTTTTATAAGACATGACGTTATTTACTGACGTCGTTTTTCATGCTCTTTTATCTGGCCAGGACATAAAAAGGACGCCATTACATTTCCCGCCGACTTTCAATCCCTTGCTCTTCTCAGAGGACAATAATGCACCCAACGGACCTGTATAACTTCGCTTTGTGTAATGATTCCAATTCCTTTCTGATGATAAACACTTTATAAATAACTTCCAATCAAACGGTTGAAACTAAGTCCGACAACAACAACTCAAACACGTGGGGAATTCGTCAAAATTCAAAACAGCATTTGATTATATTCATCATTCACTTTTCCCCTCAAAACTGACACTAACTGGTGCCAAATGTGTTCAAAATGGGTGCCAAAAAGTGATCTTAAAGCCCCTGTTTTATTCGCTTACAATCCTTCGATAATTATGTTTATCTATGGTCAGTCATTCAGACACTGTTGGGTTGTTCTCGGATCAATCAATGAAGGGGAGGCCTTGGACTTGCGCGCATTACATTACCATAATAAGATCTGGGTCGGCGGAGTGAAACGAGATTGGTCTTTTTTTGGAAGTGTTTATATGTAGTGAGTTATTGAAGTGCGAGGGGCAGCCAAGCAAGACACAGAAAATAATTTACGCCCTTGTTGTTAGTAAGCAACAGAAGCAACAAAATATTCATGCAATATCCTGCTTCCATGTCTATTCACCAGGGTTAGCAAAATAGAATTGCTTTAAAATGTAAATAGTACAAGACCTGAAAGTAAATATCTCGTAATGAACACATTTGAGCCACCACTATTTTCTTTGTCACAATAAAAATATGCAATTTTTTACAGTGAATAAAATGCTTCTTTATACTTTTTTAAGTTTGGGAAAACTTACGATCATCAATTTTCAGCAAAGTGTTAGTTCTCGTTTCTTTCAGCCATTTTTGAAGGCCTCATTTTAATATAACCCTTACAATTTAGGCAGAAAACAAACAACAAGAAATGCTTGAAAATGTAATTAGTACGAGACCCAAAAGGAAATATTTGACAAGGAACACATTTCAGCCATCATTATTCTCTTTGACAAACAAGGCACAAAATAAATCGGAATTTTCAATAATTTAGTGAGAAAACCTTATTCACTTCAGAAGTGTTTCCCTCGACTAGCCCCTCGTATCAAAGTGTTCGATTAAGGTAGGGCCGACCTGATTGATCAAAGATCTTCATTTGGCTGAAAGTTGTTGTTCTATCAGAAAAAGAGATCTCACCTGTCTATAACTATTGGAGTACAGCGATATCTGCTCGAGGTTCTTGATGTGTGGGAATATCTGGCGTGGAATGTTCACGATGGCCAGACTCGGAGAAATATTTGTCGGAAAGCTCCTCGTGGACAATTACCCGTCTTTTCTTGTGATGGGTCACGAACAGGCGACCAGACGTGACTTCACTACCTAAAAGAGCGATAAAATGAAGATTGACTTCCATTGGAAAGACTCTCGATACTCCTTCTTGGAATAGGCGTCACTAGGAACACGCTCGACGATGACATGGTGTCCTAAGAGAGAACGATTGCTTTCTGAGGCAATTCAGGCTCCATTTACAACGACCCAAACCAGGAAAAATGTTAAGACATCAAAAAGAACTTGGATCATAGAATTATATAGCAGGCCCTTGGCAAACAAAGGTCAAGAGCAATGTGGGTTAATTCACGATATTTCTGAAGTAGAAGGCCGTTGAGAGAAGAAATATAATATCTTAATTGGGCGAATATCGGGCCCTGTTGTAAAATATAGACATCATGGGACATGTCAAATGTCTTATTTGTAATACATTGGGATAACAAGAGATTGTGCACGCATTGTTAGTTCAATAATTGGATAATGTTACAAAACTCCACACAGAAATAGGGCTGTAACGAGTCCTAATAATGACTCGAGTCGCATATCTGCAAGCTATTTTGAACAAAAAAATTACCAAAAGTAACTCGCAACTGAAAAGTGCAAATTCCAAAAAGTGGGAATTTTATCGAGACTGCAAGTCGTCTTAATATTTCTAGCACTATCTTAAAAGTTATTTAATGTTAACTAGGAGCATTTGGTCAATGTTAATCGGGCATTGTTGCTCTTTCCGCAACTAACTTTCAAGTCAGTCCTAATAAGATAGACGTTCTAACCTTCGCAGCTTGACCATCATTAGTGGATCACCTTGAAAAATGGGCCAGTCCCACAAGAAATTAGGGTACTCATCCCACACCTACGAGATCTTATTTTCCCTCGGCCCTCTCTGTTTATTGTACTTCGACTGTTTTCCCAATAGTCTCTATTATGGTTGCGGTAGCGGTGTTTATTTTCTTTGTTCATGCTCCAATCGACCTTTGGGGTCCATATATCAACCTTCTAGTCAACATGAACCACGATTCCTATCAGGATCATCGCGATCCATAAAGATTGGGTTTAGATCCATTTGTTTACTGCATCCTTATTTACTGAGTACTTTGCGAAGGCTGTTCTTTGGATGTACTTTCAATTTTAAGTGCATGGTTGTTTGACGAAGGGTTGTTTTTTCAACATTTCTTGCTTTTCGTTGGCAATTAGTCAACTGGTTACGTTATTTGACTCTCATCTAATAATATCCCTAATTTGGCGAGGTAATATTGTGATGTACTTCCTTTCCTTTCTTCTATTTGAGTTCCATGTTCCACCATAACTTCATTTAATATGCATTTTAGGGAGTATTGGGGTCAATAAAGAAATTAATAATGCATACAGTATTTGTCAATTCGCCGTTTTTAATGGTAATAGTTTACAATTAATTTTCAGATATTAGGCTATTTACTAAGATCATGTCCATCTTACGGTCAAATCATTTTTTGATCCCCAAGGATAACAATGTAATTCGGATGAAATGCAACGTTATTGTTAATGTCGGGGATTTCCTGTGCGAAAGGCGTTCTTGCCAAAACTGCCCTTAAGTTATGGTCGATTTTTCCTTGCCAAACCGCCTTGTTTAGAAGCGACTTCTTGACAGCTTCAATAAATCAAACTACTTTGGAAATTGGCTAGAGAGTTGTAAAGGCATTTTTCTCTTGAAAGCAAAGACTCCATTTGGTTCCAAACCTATATTGCATTCATTATAAAACATTTTCATTTTGGCACTTTCGTTGAAGCTCACCAAGAGATTGCAAATCTTTCTCAACATCCAGCAGTTTATACAAAGACTTAAATGAACAGAATCCGCGTCTCAAAGTCTAAAATCAACTTAAGAATCTATGGCTTCTTGGCATGGAATATCCTCAATGTATCACACTCTTCAAACTCCAAAGTTGGAACTAAATTCGAACGAGTTCCCCCTTTAAAGGAAGGCCCACATGCACCAGCATAAATTATTCTTATTTCTAGACACAACATCCGGAAACTTGGATATTTGTGCAGAAACGCTTGACAGACCTCAAATTAAATGGGGACCAAAAACGTGGGGCTTTAAGCTTCATAGTGGGAGGCTTTATAAGCTTCATGGTAGGGAGCTTTGGCTGTTGGCAATAACTTCCCAAAGTCCGAGCTCATTTGGATTTGATTCGGAGACCAAAAGGATGAAAACTATACAATTGAGTTAAAATCAGATATGGTTTATTTGAGTCGCAAAAAGGGCCCGGATTTAAATTTTGAAATCAAAACATCAAAGACCAAGTGAACAGGTTTTTCACCCATACCTAAAAAGGACAATATTCGATTTTCTGTTTTTGAAGAGTAGGATTTGACAATAATGTTTAGAACAATCTTTGTTTCACATGAGAAATTGAATTTTTGCGTCCTTTTGGGTCTGGATGTGTGCAGGGAATCAACATATTGTTGATTTTTTTTGTATCAAAATCGTCCGTTATTCTAGGAACAAAAAGTAACTCCTTATTCCATTTTTCAAATAGTACACAAAATATTTTCAAAAGAACTTGAAAACTAATTTCACATGGCTCCTAAAACACAAGATTCCAAATCAGTATCAAGTCATATCTCCTCCCATTTTCTGGCCGACTTTGCTTTTAGAAGACTTTGTAAATCCCAGTTCTTGCCGGAACTCCTCCTTCAAATAAAATTTACACCCACGGAATCATTCATGCTTTCGTTTTTCAAATCAAGCTGGACTTTTCGCTCGCGATTGGTGGGCACGAATGCCAAATTTAAGACAATTGAGATGATGCTATTTTTACCCCAATGAAAACTCTACTCATTTTTCATCATTTAGAGCCAACAAAGGTTTTTATCGGACAATGGTTTTGTTTGCAGACTGTGTTAGAATTCGGCCTTCAAACAACGGGCTAGAGAAAGAGGCAAAAAAAGCTCCTGGTTCCTTACAAGAATGATTATAGCAAAGTAAATGTGGGTAGACGGGTCCTCAAGGGAGGCTACTTATTTTAGGTGATGGAATTGGTCAAAAAAAGGAACCTCGCAGGAGTACATTGTACATAGATAATTAGTCGCCGCTCAGACAAAGATGAATGAAGCCAACTTGTGATTGATGTGTGTTTTCCTATAACAATTGATATGAATTGGACACGATAGTATTGGTTAATGGTATATGGTATATTTTCATGGGAAGAGGCTCTCACGGGTATAATGTTTACTCTCTCAATGGTTATGAAATTTGTTTTGTTAAAGCGTGAATGAATAGCCATTTTTCAATGGTAGTTACTCTTTTTGGGTGTAGTTTGTAAACATGAGGCTTGAAAGATAAAGTTTGCCTTTTAATGCTAACAAGTTTGAAGAAAAAAGCGAGGGCTTGCCCAAGCTTTTATTCCAACAAAGGGGCAGGAAAGGGCAAATGAGTTCACAGTCTTACCAAAAAAAATGAAGAAAGCATCTAGAGCAGGCTAAAATCAGGTATTTGAAGTGTGCAAGAACAGAACGTGAATGTTGCTATTAAAGGGCTCAAATTTAACATTAATCCACATGATAGCAACACTCAACAGAAATGGAAGGAGCAAGTCTTAGTTCAGGCTGACATCCAGATTACCTCAGTTGCGTATTCAAGACTCATTGTTAATACTAAAACACCAAAAATATCTTGCAAACCTATCTGGCATCCCTGTTTTTCTACCACCCTTTTTCACCATTTGGTAAATAAACACATGCTTCTGCATACGACGGCATATTTTGCTAGAGAATTTTCAGTTTCCTGGACTAAGTGCTGAGCATGTCTAATTTTAAAATCTAAACCTGAATAGACTTCAGGCACCGTGGATGACAGCCATTGAATAAATTATTTTCTTTTGTGATAACAGGGTTTTAAGGAACGATCTGTTTGAACTTAATAAAAATCATATATAACCAATCATATTCTCCTTTCCGTTCACAAGTAGCTGGAAAAATACCTTCAAGTCAGCGGTGATCATAAAACCATGAAATAAAGTTTCCTTGGCATTGATGAGAATCAAGATTTTAACCATGAAAACTAGTTTTCATAAACGAAAGTTGTTTTTTTATTCGCCACCCATTAGCTGGGAAAGAAAGGAAAATTAAGAAATTCTCGGACAAGAATTCACTTTCCCCTTCAAAGTAGCGAATCTCTAAAGCAATGTCTTGAATAAATAGACTTTATTCAAACTTCGTTTTCTAAGCTTGACGAACAGACAGAGAGAGCCATGGAATAAAAAGCTACTTTCCGTTCCCCTGCCTCCTCACAGTACGAGCAGTCCGCAGGAAAAAGAGGAGTAAAAACGGGTTTGTTGAGGTATTCTGCTTAAGCTGATTGATTTTCTGCGCCGCCATCTATGATGAGAAACCATTGAACATTGTGGCTTTCTACTGAAGCTGGCTTTGCCCTCTCCCATATATCCAAAGAGCCTTACATTAGTCATCCATGTGTTCTCAAAACACTTCTGCTTGGTTTGCTCGCCATGCATAATCTGGGCTATTTGCTTTGTGGTACGAAGGTTTCGCCTCTTGGCTTTCCTACATTGCTGATACATTGCTTCTAGGCAAACAATAACGCATTTTTTTTGTTTTGTTGCCATATCATCTGGCTTACTTGGTTGTTCTAAGTGTCACTTTTTATGTAAATCGCCCACCTCTGTTACAAGCTGTCACGTTAATTATAATTAACAATGAATTTGGTACCTTATAATTAGTTAAAAAGGAACTTTTTTCATTACATCAATCGAGTATCATAGCAATACGGTCTAGTTTTTGAAGCCTCTTTTTAATCATCAAACATGAAGATAAACCTATCTTTCTAGGGTTTTGGAAAACTCTAAACTTCCAACGGATTTGCAAGTTTGAAATCCTGGAAAAATTAGTTGACCGTATAACTGGAAATCAATCTGATTGGTACAACATTTTATGAATGCCTTTGATTTCCAATGGTCGTTAATGAACGAAAAAGCCCACAATTCTCACAAATAATAAGCGTACGGTTTCTCTTCATTCATTCCATTTAGAGGATACCATTATTCTTGGTATAATGCGGCTAATCCAAAGTGGATCTATAGCCTTTGTTAAAGAATTGCCAAATAAAAGGGTAAAGTGATGTTCATAAACACCACCATCATTCACAATCAAGCGAGAAGAACCAACGTTCTTGGTAAGGAGAAACCGATTCGTGCAGGAACCATTACTCTATCCATTCTGGATAAATCACTTGCCGGAAAGCTTTAACATCCAAAAAAACGTTCCATGGCATGAAAGCTACCGATAAAGTAAGCCACAGATTGATTCAACCGAGTACATCTCTTGGACAGATCTAGTTATGACTACGTAAAAAGAGAACTTCTTTAATCTTGTGCTTATATGATTGCTCCAAGAAAAGAGAAATGTGGCGCCAAAAAGGGCAAAAATGGATAAGAAAGGAGTATGAGGAATTTTAAAGTCCTTAACTTTTTCACTTTCATTATTGGACTTTCTACATATCATTCATATTTCGGGTCCACTAAACTCTAACTGGAGGCTACTGATATTTTGGAGTCACTCAGTTAATTTTTTGAGCTCCAAAATTTGGACGAAACGCTTCAAAAGGGGTTTTAGGCATTTGCTACCATTAATTGGCTTGGACAGAGCAAGGAAATGCATTCAGTAGTAGATTTTGATATGATGCTGTAGTAAATGAATCTAAAAATGCTATCTCGCCATATCATATAAGAAGAAAAATTTGATTGTTGTTAATTTTTTACTCTCAATTAAATATGAAATGAAAATTGATTAACGTGTTAAATGTATCAAGATGTTGGAAAAGGGGATATTGCGTGAATTGTTGGTGCATTGGCTAATACCCAAGTATGAGGATTTGAAAATTCATCGCCAACAAAAAACATGAGATTAGGCAAATTAAGAACTGCTGTCAGAGACATATGCATATATTGTTGAAGAAGAACATTAAAAGAATGTTTACCATTTCTCTCTGTAGATGAATTCGTGGTCTTTCTCTTGCCCCATCGCCACGATAAAGGCATGGAAGTTGGACTTGTAAGAGGTGGATCAGGTTTGCTCCGATGTCTACTCGATAGAATGGATTGGCTTCCTCTCTTGCGGAAAGACAAGGATGGGAGAGGTGGGTGGGAGGTCTTTGGAGCTTGGACCTTTATTTTCAGGTGACTTCGTGCGATCATGTTCCCTAGAAAAAAAGGAGAGGACTCATTGTGTTTCCATGCATTCATTTCTTTTATCCTTTGCTGGCATCAGGTGTTGATAAGATATGGATAATGCTACAAAAAGGTACAAGAGACATCCAAAAGGATACACTTCCAAGAAATGGGCTAAGAAAAAGGAATATTGTGGTGTGTTGAACATATCAAATCATATCCTTCTGCCAGCTATGTGTCCCTATGAAGAAGCAAGAATGAATGTTGTTTGCAAAAGGACATCATTATGAGCCCTCCGTTCTTCCAATCTATTGACTCTTTTTTGTAATTTGAAATCGCCATGAAATATGTTTGATATCTTGACTATTCACTGACATGGCCATTGTTGTTAAGCGCACCAAGAAAAAACAAACATAACGCAACCTCTTAACTTTTGGGAGGTTACTCCTTTAATGCAGAGTAAGTGCTCGGCAACTTTGGATAACAATAATTTTAAGATTGATGGTTATCATATCTGTTTTCGGAGCAAAGAAGTGGCAATTTTAATAAACCTTATCAATCAAGAAACAAATTGAGTAACCTGAAAACTCATTCTCGAGATTTGCCGCTGGTTTCCCAAATCTACTCCTCATACAAACAAAAAGTTTAACAAAAAGTTCAGTTCCCATCTGTGGGTAAGCAGATTCGGATCGAAAGTGGTTTGTCCTAATCCATTTACTGACTC
>NC_081445.1:11091237-11091919 GCF_007210705.1 Tigriopus californicus | reverse complement strand
TCTGTGGGTAAGCAGATTCGGATCGAAAGTGGTTTGTCCTAATCCATTTACTGACTCTGCTCTTCACTCATTTTGTTTTTTGTTTGGAGAAACCTAGCCAGTGAATCATTTTGAGACGAAGATATAGAGAACCATGGTTTGTGAATCAGTTTGTGATGGAGAGCTCAATTGTCGTCTTAGAGAGCCAAAGGGCAAGGGATTGGCCAGAGCTTGAGGCTATCATAGACTTACCCCGAATAAATCCTCGCCCATCTTTGGTGTCAAAAATCGAGAGCTGAACCTATCCCTCTCCAATGATTCAAACCTTCGCAGAGTATAACAAGCTGTTGATTAATTAGAAATGCTGTCACTGTCCACATTTCGAGACGTCAATAACTACGCAAACAACTAACTATTTCTGTTGTTGCGTTTAAATTGTTACGACTTCTTTTGTACTCCATAATTTCAACTTTGGAACACATGTCTGAAGGCTTTCAATGTAGGATATTCATTCTTTAAAATGAATTACCGCGCTTGAAGGAATACGATAATTTCACATGAAGAAAGAAACGAGCTTGCTCAATGAAGGCGTCCAATCCAATGGTCGATCTTGATTGGGTTTGGCTCGGCGACTATTGGGTCCATTATTGAATGGAATTACATTTAATGCGTCATCGAGAACGCTTCTGAGCATTTTCTGCCT
>NC_081445.1:11061843-11091201 GCF_007210705.1 Tigriopus californicus | reverse complement strand
GAATGGAATTACATTTAATGCGTCATCGAGAACGCTTCTGAGCATTTTCTGCCTTTACCTTTCCAGTCCCTAATCAAACGGTAATATCTGGACTTTTTAGTAGGATTGTGTTTAAGCAAAATGAAAAACAGGCCTTCAACAATGACTCAAATGAAAACGTCACATCAATATCCTGAAACGATAACAAAATAACCATTGGGTTGTTTGGAATTCCTTTCGCCTTTTACCGCTAGATTTAAGTGTTTTCGTAATCCTGCCCCCTGGTTACAACTAATATGTGAGTTAAGAGTCAACATAAGCTATCGAAACAACGACACACTATAAGATAACTGCTTCTTTTTGGTATATTCATAAACCTAGACTCGAATATTTTATCAATGGATTGTACGATTTGACAAGGAGACAACGTGAAGTATATTACTGGTTGCTAACACATTTAACGACTGCTATTCTTTCTAATATGCCTCCCATGTTACTTGTTCAAGCTCCCCTTTGTCTATCAAACCAATGAGTTTCCTTTGTTGATGCTTGAACGAGTCTATTCTGGGCAATTTAGAGCTCAGAAATGCGCTCTTGTATCCATTAGGCATATTCATGTCAAGTCACGTTCAGTTGTGCAGTAAATGTACTTGCAAGTCACATGAAACTCGTCAAATATTGTCAACTCCACGAAGACTTTGAACGAACGTGACATGTGGCAGCAAACCAAGAAAGGACCGTTTTTTGGGTCTCTTTCTGCCTCATTCCTTAGGTAATTCGAGTCGAAAGTCAAGGTGCTTGACCAAAAGAGACTTTCTTTGAGATAAAGATCTTCTTTTACTTCGAATTAGAGACGGAGTCAGAGAAATGAAAATAAAATCATCCCTGTACATTCTTAGACATTTCGTAAGCAAAAAGTTGTTACAATGAGTGACATATGAAACAAAGTTTTGAACACTTGCTTAAGAATTAGCGTGCTTGACGGCTTAGAAGCTCAAATGGAAACATTTTTTGAAACTTGGTGACTTTGATACCTCAACTCAAGGTTGCTTGACTTATTTCTTTAAAGTTTATTTATTGCAACTTGGTTTCATATTTAGGATATCAATTAATATAGTTACTAAAATAGATTAATCCTTTTTTAGAGCATAGTCATAGTCCAGAGGTGAATAGTAACATTTTAGATCACAATTTCCGGTTTTCAGTGGCACAATTTGAGAATAGCATGGTTACAATCGACTCAAATGTCCAGTGAAAATTGAAATCTGGCTTTGAGGTTCAAAAGGCGCAACCCTGAGATCTCTCAAACTTTGCTCTCTTGTGCCTCCATCTGCTGGGGCTTATGTTGGAGCGCTTGTGAATGTCTCCGTAAGTTCAAAGGCCAAAACGGCACTGAACGATTTTGTTTATAAAAAAGACCACTAATTCTTGCCAATCAATAATCAAAGGCTAATTCAGAGAAATCGTTAAGAATCGTCTGATCCCCGCAAGGTTCCCTGATTTGACAAATGCTTGATCCTAACTTCCTGCACTTGGAATGTAATCAACGTCAGCGGGAATCAAATCATCAAGTCTTCATATCCGATACTATTGGCTAACCTTCACTCCCGGTTGGTCTTTAGTGTATGTTTGGAGTTGCCATCTATCAACGTTAGAAAAGTCATCAATCTTGCAAAGTACAATAATGTCGATCATCGAGCAACAACAAAAATCTTTTGCTGATTTAGATATCAAACAAACAGGAAGAATATTGGAGCGATATATCCTTGAAGGTTAATGTGACAAATCTGATCTCTATTTCACCCCTTTTTGCACATTAATGCTGATGAGATGATAAAAAAGCAAAGCGTCAATATTTGAAGCGCATAAGAAAGAGAAAAACTACTGAAAGATGGAAAGAAGACAATTGCCGTTTGTTGATTAGCAAGCTAAAAGTAAAAGTTGAGGCTAGTGGTCAAAAGTCATTTAGCAAAGTTTGAGCTTATTGCAAGGTAAGTTCATGACTTTAATCAAAGTAACAACTTCATAAAACAAAGAATAGGTCAAATAAGGCACCAATTTCTGCCGGAGAAATTTCAGTTAGAAAACCCTTTTTAGGCACACATTTAAACATCTTTGCCATGAAGGGTTCACTTGTGGTTGTTTAGGATAAATGACAAATTATAAAAATGTATAAAGTATAGAACTTCACTCTATAGTGAATCATTACAACGATTAGTTTACGTGAGTAGACTCTTACCCATTCCAGTTGCAATAGATGAATTGCTTGAAGACGCCATGCAATTGGAAACATTTTTGAGTCCACGGCGAAATCTTCTCGACATGACGCAATACACGAGTGGGTTGATACAACAACTGACGTAATAACCGATTCCTGAAAGATAAGCCAGATTTCGATAGGATTACTTTTTTGCTGATGATTCTCGCACGACTTCACACTGCCATAAAAAACTGAGTAGGTACCCATCTTTGTTGAAAAGACATGATATAGCAAATTGACTGGAAGGCTTGAAGTTTATTTAACTAGACGAATGCCCGTCACGAAGAGAAAATACCTCCCCCCCCGGGGGGATATGTTCTCGTAAATTTGAACTCAAACTTAAATGTAATGCAATAATCTAACGGACACAAAAAAAAGATATTTTGAGAGTCCAAATAACCCTACTAAAACATCTGAGGATATGTTGTCCAATAGTGATCGAATAAGTTTGAAGTCAAATGCTTATTGTACTCGCCAAAGGCTTACCGAAAAACTTTGCAGACCGCTTTCGATGGCAGTCAAAAGATATTGGATTTTGTGCAGAAAAATATTGTCTATAACCCTTGTCTTGAATAAGTGATGAAACTTCTAGTTCGCACACCATCGTGGTAATATATTCAGAAAACGTTCAATAGCACAGTAACGTTCCGTTATGTTTAACGGATGGAAACCCTCAAGTAAGGTATTGTTATTGGGTAGTCAGCAGAATGGAACAAGCATCCTCATAACACATTGTTCCAATTGTTTCGAGAAGAAATGGTTGAGTCAGTCAGAATTGAGATTATCAACAATCAGCTTGGATAAAAAAGCAATTGTTACAAATCCTGAGGCTCATCGTAATTCTCTTAAGGCATTCCCTTTCATCTTTATCCTGCCTGGGATGAAAGAAAGTGACGTGAACAATGGCGTAATTTGATAGAACCTTGTACTTAAGAACAGGAAACTTCGGTCCTCTGTGGTGGAGGGGATTCATTACAATGACATCTCAGTGTTTCTACTTTATAATACGTGGCGACAGGTCAAAGAAAATGATCCTTAGATGTTACCGTCCTATTACTGTATTCCTCAAAAAGCCCGAAAAAAAGTTCTGTCGAATCTTTAGGATTCTTTTTGATTAGCCAGGTTTTTTTTTCATGGCTAAAACAATGTGTATTTCGCTTGTTCAGTGAAGAAAAAGTAATAAAAAATTAAGCTTGACCCCCTGATTCTAGGCTTTTTGTCGTATCCTGTAGAGGAAAAGCGAAGACTAACATCGCGGAATAAGTGCTATGTGTGCCTTAAAAATACATCAAATTTTCCATTGAGTCGTGGTAAAACTTATGATTGTCTTCAATAGAAATGAATGAACTTGAACTGAAAATACAACTTTTTAGGTAGTTCCAAATATGTTCCCAAATCCAACAGCAGTTTCAATAGTTGAGTGAAGTTGTGCTACAAACCTCAAAAATGACTTTTTTTGTGCATTTCTGTCACTGCACTAATATCTTGAGCAAATGTCAGAATACCATTTGCTTCAACAAGCTGGCAAATTAAATCTATGGACCAGACACTTTGCTTAGGCATGTTGCCATCATTCACTTTTGCTCCATAGAATTACGTCAGCTGCTTGTTTACCCTTAACTTCTCAAGGGTAACATGGCTCATTTAAATATTCTTTTTATAATTATCATCAGCTCACGTCGGTTTTTTTTATTTTACACGGCTCATGTGATTATTATTTTGATGACAATACTTCTATGCCCCCTGGAAGTGCTGGAGTGGTCTCCAGAAAAACAATAATGAAGATCAAAATGACTCATAAATCAATAATTATCATTCTTATTTATGATAGTATTTTCTCTTGCAGTTAGTTCACTTACCAGAAGCTAACCACAGATAGTAATGAATGTAAGTAGTTTGAGTGTTCCAACCACCGGTTAAGGTCAGGGTGGCAAAGACCAGACGTTGGGTATGATAGGGTGACCAACACAGGAAGAAGCAGATCACAACGGTCACTGAAAAGAGGAGCCAGACAAAATTCAAAAGATTTGCATTGATTGGTCTTGCTACAATATCTTTCCTGTACTTACTTAACATCCTAATCACAGTTTTGCGAGATTTATGGCCTCTTTGCTCAGCATCGCAAACGGAACAATCCACGGATCCCCGACAAGTACAAGATGTTAACGAGCAGCTTGACTTCATAGATTTACCAATTCTGTGAGAAAAAAAACCTCTCATTAGGGATATAATATTTCAATTAGTTCCTTTTGGATGAAATCAGTATTCAGTTTCCACTTGATCCCAATTTATGCACAGCAAAAGAGTCAATCGAGTATCAAGCCACATCTCGCATTTCACGTGTATTTACTTTTTACTGACTAGCAATATCTTATTTTAACCGAAGCAATGTAATACGTATGGTACTTGGAACAGGATGTGTGCGAAAACCACTGAGAGTTTCTTTCGAAAAAAATGAAGATCTAGGATTCTAATATTCTATTTGCATTAACTGCGGTGGAGATCCAATTTCAAAATTCCCGCCAGAACAATTTACTGACGTGACAACGTGGTGACATCAAAAAGAACAAACCCTCAAAGCCTGACGACCAACATGTAACTTGACCTCACCAAATTGTCCGTTTTGAATCTTGCTTGCATCTAGGTTGTGCAAAGAGTATTTTTTACACAATGTAAGCGGTCATACCCAAAATATTCCTTCATGGAACGCCTATTATGGTCAATGTCTTTGCGCATAATCTCCTTTTACATTTATCGTTGAGTTGATGGGCACTCAAATAAGTGCGAAGATTTACCTAATCTTGCGAAGCTTTCAGGCGGACAACTGACCTCATCTTTCCATTCAGCAAAATTATGAAGCATTGTGAATGTTTTCATATAAGTCTTTGTCGAGGGCTAGAGCTTTTTGTCAATAGTCTATGGACTATCCAAAAGAAAGATAGAGCCGATTGAATGGCCGTGGACCTTTTGAATGTATGAGCTTTTAGTCACTTCGTTATAATCTTGTAAAGTTGAGTGAAAGAGTTTCGAGGATTGAAACAAGCTTGGCGCAAAAACCTTGTAAATGCGCATGGTTAAAACTCCCACAGAAAATTGGCATTGCGACTTTTCTTGCTGGAAATGCTCGCGTATTGTAAATTTGATTTTCACGAAAACTGTTTTTTTGAACACTAACCGTCGTAGCTAGTAAATTAATGCTCAAAAACATGGTTATGCCCACCCCAAAATATAAGCATCGAATTACTTCTTCATGTTCAGGTACCTCATCTTAAAAGCGAAGCTCAAACTTTGTGTTATAGAGCGTGCCTATTTTCTAAGAGTTCAATTCTCGAGCTTCTTAAGTGTCCGAATGCACGAGTACGCAAAGTCCAATCTTCACTAATGGTACAACTTTTCCAACCCGGATGAAGACCTTTCTTGGATATCCCAAAATATCCTCCTGGCCTGTTAGTATTTCCTTCAGCTGACTTTGCTGCCTTTCAAGAGGAATTCATGCCTGATGATTCTTCCCCCAAATTTCCTATGCTCTCCCAAAAAGGTACTCTAATGGGCATATCAACTAAAAGGTTGGGTGGCTATGGGAAATCCATATCAAGTTTCTTGCCCAACCCACACGTAATCCTACATTCGTGCCAGTGAAGGCCCACACTTCTCGAGCTAATCTCGCCCAGGCTCTTTCCGTTTTGCCGAGTGTGTTCAAGAACCACTAATGTTTTGGCCACTCAAGTCCAAGCTAACCTAATACAAAGGGACACTCACCGACAATACAAAGTTGTGACCACAATGAAAGGCATCACGAAGAACAGAAGGGTGGTCACAATCATCATTATAAGTGGTATCTTGGCCTTGCTCATGTCTTGGAACGGAATGGCACACCAAGCGGACTCGGGAATAGAGGCTCCACTCTGAGGATGAGTCAAATAGTTGACCTTCAACGAGAAAACGAGTTAGTTCGTCAGACGGCCATAATCTCCTTCTTTCTTCTCCTATGCATACCTTGGTGGGAATGATCCATGGGATAGAGTAAGCGATCCCAAAGGTCCAAATCCCCAAGATGATGCAGAAGGCTCGATGGGCTTTGGAATGAGTGGCCAGGAGCAAGGGATGACAAATGGCCAAATATCTGAAGACATATGATGGTCGGCATGATGAGCCTAAATAAGAGGTTTTTAAATGGGTTTTTTACCTTTCCACGGTGAAAGTGACCACGGTCAGGATGGAAGCGCAGGTGACGGCCTCGGTGAGAACGGTCTTGACATCACAGACGTACTCGCCAAAAGTCCAAGGATATTGATGCCACATTGAATATACCTCCAAGGGCATGGCTGAAATAAAGGCCGTATTGGGTCAAGTCTTCTCTCCATATCAATCGGTTGGAGAGTGAATTAGGGCAATCATATTAATAGGATGAAAGGAGGTTATATAGACGTCATCGTACTTCAATAAATGTAAAACAGAAAAAGAATCAACTAAATTGTCTTATTTGAACGTTTTTTGGTGCTTTGCCAAGTGGCTAAATAAAGACAAGACTTTCCCAAAAGTAAACTAGGTTTGATTTCATTTTTTTAATCAAGCAATCTTTGAAGTTCGATTTTTCAACTCATCGTTGACTTCCATTTTGAATGTAAGAACCCATGGCTTGGCCTTTTAATTCATGAACAAAACATTTTTAAGCTGTACAATACGCGTTGTTCGATGTTCGCCCTCACATTCCATGTCCTGTTCATAATTGTGGACTGATAAAGCAAAGTACTTCAACTCTTGGGACTAATAAACATTCTATCCAAGACCTCAACGAGAATATTCATTGATGAGAGAGTTATCTCAAGGTCAAAGCCTTGTTCAACACTATAGCACCATAGAACTGTAACCAGAGTCCAAATAAATGTATTCAAAAAATATTCTTCTGAAAACTAAATCAATATATTTTAAACAAACAATACCAAGCTTTAACACTTCCTCTGTTTGAATATATTCAAAGCTTAATAATCTCTTTTGAATTAAATTATAACTCAAAATAAAGGCATTTTGGATTTACGAAAATCCATGGCTTCATTTCCCTTTTCGGATGTGAGTACGTACGTATACTTTATCCCCCAATTTATCCGGTCGTGGTTAGGTTTACGTGGAATGAATAGTTAGCCTCTTCAATTTTCAACGAAGGATTACTTCTCGATACTTGCTTTCTTGGGAACACTAATGATTGTGGAGGGATTTATTTTATATAACACATGTACTTGACAGTGACAATAAATGTACTGTCTTTTTGATTAACAATGCAGTTCGTGGGATCTGATGTAACGGTCCAAAGGTAATACCAAGTCTTCAAAAGAGCCACAGATAGAAAAAATATGGACTAATTTGCAAACTTCATGCAGGAACTAAAAACGTTGATTGAACCTCCGAGGTTCTGGTTCTCATAATTCCAGTAGTTGAAGGACAGAGTTCTGAGTCAACTAGGAATACATTTTAACATGATTTGTTACATACTTATATACGCAGAGCAAATAATGGGCAACCGTTTTGACACGTGAGAGTGGTGCAATTTCAACACTCTTTTAAAAGTCATATTTAGAGGACTTTGTGAGGAGGTCAAAATCTGAAAGCAAAATTGATCGCTTTGTAGAACGAGGTGCTTAAAGAGTGAAAGTCAAATTAGAACCAAAAGAGAAAAGACCTAAATACATTTATGTGCGTTTTAAAGTATATTGTCGGCTTTTAAAACTGCGCCTAAGTTTGTCAACTTGGTATCCTGATTTCAAAAAGTTACCCTATTTATGACTGTTATCGTTAGTAAATTTCAGCTTTGACTCAACGTTCCCAGTAAATGGATTTTGAAGAGGGTCTTTAAAGCAATCAATACTGAACAAATATACGAATGCAAACTTTATCAATGGGGTGTTTTGAAGGTTTGCGATCCCACCAATTTTAAAGTCGAAAGTTTGGCTGCAGACAAATATATAGGTAAATATGAGCGCTGTTTTTGTAAATTAATGTTACTTTTACTTCGTTTTACTTTTTACTAATCGTAGTGCTTGATCCACAACTTTCAATCGTTCCATTGTCATATCTAACATTTCAGGTTTCCCTTTCATACACTCCTGTTTATTGTCACATTGAATTGACAACTGGAGTTACAGTCATGTCTACCGTAAGGTACTCTTCGAGTCAAGGCTTGAGTTTGGGAAAGCTCATAGAAATGACCCGATTTGCTCGAACCCTAAGTTCGCACTTTGATTCTCTGTATTAGCCCATCAACAATTGTCCATTTTGACAATACCAATCATCATGTCTCTTTGTCTCTTTTTGGCTTCTAGCGATGACTTGGCACCCAACATCACGGTATATGAGGTTCAAAAGAACCTTGATGGAGGAACGTGATATACTAAGCAATGTGGTGTCTCTTGTTAATTCAATATGGTCTTGAGACCCCTAGGAACTAGGAAGAGTATCTTCAGTCCCAACGCAGCTCATCATGGATTGTTTTGGACTTGAGAATAAGACGTCATTAGAATAGGGGCTCTTACTTCCAACGTCAGACAACACAAACGAAATGAGGAAGAGGCACGGTAAATTGGAAAATAAACTACTCGTGACATGTTATGAACGCCAGTTCTTTTCCGGGCATTATGTGATGTGACGTGCATCAATAATGATACATAATATTTTGATGGAACTAGACACAAATAACACAAACGCATTATAAGTCAAAAAAAGAGGAATCGGCTCAATCGGCCCCTAATTTGGCAGAGGCCAATTCACAAAGCGCGCTCTGAAGTGCAGAACGTCAACCATTTTTCGTGTAGCGCTGGAAGCCTACACGTTCAAGTACAAGTACAACTACAAGTATTCAAGTTATCTGAATGTTGAATTGTGACGTCATTGTTCCGTCTTCACGGGGAGGATTAAACTATTTGATTTATTACAGACACAAACGGAGCCCGAAAACTACCAATCGCTTTCGACTGATGAAGGACGAACACATGCTTTTGTTGACCAAGCTGAACAATGGTTTTCGTCCAATCTGATATGCCCGCTCGGTACAAAAAATCCAAGATATAAATCTTAATATTGGACAATAACAGTTTCTAAGGTTTCAAAAAGTTTATTGCAAAAATACGAAATTCAAAAATACAAAAAATCAGCCGCAGAGATATGAAGCCTCAAAGTAGGAGTGATCTCTCAAAATTTGACGATGACGTCATCTTCCTTTCCCGCTTCAATGAGTCAATAGCACCGATTACATCCAACAAGGTATCAACCAGATATTTGTAGAAGAAGGTCCTTATTTTGTTCTGAATTAGTTAATAATCTGGATTTGCAACAAGAACAGCCGGTACGTTCAATCTCCTGTGAGACATTGAACCATGCTTTCGGTACAGCAGTCAAAAGACCTTAAGGTCGTTTTACTCTTCCTGGTTGACATTTCCTGACGGTGGAGAGAAGGCTATAACAGAAAATTTGAATTGAAAGAGCGAAATGAAAGTATCCTAAAGGCCAAGGACATTTGAGTTTGGCTACCCTGTATGTTAGTTGGACCAATATATTAACATATATGGACCAAAATTTATATCCTCGCAGAGCCATATACCAAACAAAAGTCGATTTAAAGCTGTAAATATTTATTTCCCTACCTGATCAAAACCAAATGCAAGGAATAAGGTGTACGTATGTAGTTGATAGCTCAACACTCGGAGGAAGTCCAAAAAATAAAATTCAATAGTATCATGTTATTAGGATTCAGCGGCCTTACGTCACAAAATGCAAGAAAAATGTAAACAAGGTCTGTTATTGGTTGAAAGTGCGGGTAAGCAAAGTCAACGGAGTTAACAATGCGTGTCAAAGTGTAATAGCCATAGAGGCGGGAAATTCAAACTGAACGGAAATCGTCATTTTTAAGGTCAAAGTTTCAGATGTTCCATTCAATAATTTTGTCAAAAAATGTTACTACAATACGACATTTTTGTAGCCATTTTAGCATCAATCACAATTAGAATCCTTTATGCATCATACTCTGGGCTAGAAGGAAAAAACGTTCCGACCAGTACATAACTTTCAAGCTAATGCCGGCAAATCCCCTATGTACTTTAAAATTGATGATTGCCCAAATTCAAAAAAACTCCAACTTACCCCTTTCCTGGATTTTACAAGAGATTGTCGCTTCTTTCAATTAATGATCATTTATAAAACAAAATTGAGTGGCTAAAATTGATACAAAAAAGAATGTTTCATCTAACATGACTTTACAAAAGGGCCAAAAGCAAAATTAGTCGCCCTTGGAAAATGATTAATTTTCGAAGCTGCCGAGCCCCTATTTGCCAATGATTTTGACAGATTATTTATTTTCATATTGATTCACCGAGGGAACTGAAAATTTTCGATCCTGGTACTAGGTCCTGGTAAAAACTACTTTATAAACATTTGTTTCGTTTTATTTTGGCAAAACCCATATTTTTAAAGATGAATTTGTCTAAGATTTCATCTTGAATAGAACAATTAAATTGACCTTCTGTAAGATAATTGCTGATGTACGACCATACAAAAATGTCATTGTTCACTTTTCTAATTACGGTAAGAAATTACCTGGAAAAGAATCCTATTGCTCTTTAAAAGCTCTTATTTGACAATGAAGGTCTCCCGTACAATAAAACCTAATGAAAGGTAGATTAATCTTAGGGCCTCACATGATGTATGATACAAAATACGGTCTACACTCTGCCTGACAAATTTACGGAAAATCAATCATTTCACATGGTGCCAATGTTTGGTTATCTACAGGGTGGACGGGATAAAGTATTACAAAGAAAAGCATGTATTGCCTCTTTGAAGACTGCTCTAGATACACCAGATTCTGTATTTAGACTCTTCGATGAACTCCTTATAGTACATAAAAGATTAGTCAAATTGGTCGCTTTTGACCAAAAATATTTACAGAAAACTTCCACTGTCAGCGTCACCGCTGGCACGCTCTGTACTGTTCCTAGAGATGACTTGGTAACCTTGGCTTCCGTTTTTCGAAAGTTGTTGTTTAACAAGTGTTCCAATGGTTTCAAAGCAAAGCGAATGCCGTTGGCAATTTGGGCACCAAGTTTGAACGTAAATGGTTGAGCCATATAGTCACATTTGCCAAAGCAAAATCTGTATGTAACACCTTATAAAATCCACCCTGTATATAATCTTTCAAAATTGATGCTTACGCCCAGGCAGTGTCCATGATAATCACATCATGGTCTGATCATTCCTTTTCTTTTGGCAAATAATAATAAATCCATTTAACAATCTGACATGAATTTTCCCCACCTTGCTTCAGTTAGAAGCAAGCCCACTTATCAAAACCTTTGGTAAGATAAACTTCGTTTGATTTTAATTGACCAATGGAGGGATGGTAAATGATGCCTATTATCAAACTGTGACATGTTCACGTTAATCATAATCATGTAAGATCAAGCTCAAACTTCCTAGACAAATTTTGACTTTTAGTTGGTCTTAATTTAAGAGATATTGACCTCTGAATTAAATAGATAGTGCGTGCCAATTATTGCATCTTACTTTGGATAATGCAAAAGATTCCCTGACAGTGTTAAAAAAGGCTACTCAGAAATTCTCAGGCTTTAAGTGGATCCCCTGAAAATCACTTCAAAAGTAATGGTTGTTTAAAGTGTTAAAGTACATAAGAACTGTGAGAAAGGACAAGACAGGCAAAAGTGTGTTGAACAAATTGGCGCAAACCAAGTAAATACGCACATGTGACGAATGTACAAATGATTAAAGCAATTATCTGAAACCAATTTTTCAAAAAGTTAGATTTTTTTCTCTTAAGGTCAAGTTGCAAAGAGCAAGGTCATAATGATTGTAATTAAAAGCAATGGAAATGATTTCCAAATTATTTTCATGAACGTAGGAGCTACGTTCGGTTGATTTGAATTACACAACAGACAAATTCTTTAATTGTGGTATCTAATTTTAGAAGACATCAGTGTGCACTCAATACTTTCCTTCAATTTTTCTATAAAGTTTTTAAGACTTATGTAGGTTAGATTAATCTTTCATGAAGTCTGCATTTGAATGAGCGCTAAAAAGCCAGCCTAGAACTTGGGAGTTGATGATTTTTTTTGGGGGGGGGGTTGGTTTTTCACGGGCTTATCTAACCGCTACAGGGAATGTAATCCCCAGTACTATTAAAATGAAAGGTTATAATTCGTCTATTTATTTTCATGAAGTCTGCATTTGAATGAGCGCTAAAAAGCCAGCCTAGAACTTGGGAGTTGATGATTTTTTTTGGGGGGGGGGTTGGTTTTTCACGGGCTTATCTAACCGCTACAGGGAATGTAGTTTCACATGGACCTTTTTGAAATTTACCACTTTACTACTAACAAGGGCAAAAAATATGTAAGGGGCTATTTGACAAGGTTTTATGTCTCGGAAAATTTGATACCTATTCTATTTATTGATACACCAAAGGCATTTTAACCTATGTATTTCCTTTGCCATCCGAGGCCCATTCTCGGGAAAGCAAGAAAAATACATTTAAATAGCATAAAAATGCTAATGATATTTCAATTCAAGTAGACCTGACGGGGATTTCCGTTTTTTGAAATGATAGCAGAAACGATGCACACTACGATTAAAGGTCTCTTTAAAAACCATAACTTCACTGAGCTGGACAGGATAATTGCTCAACAAAAAAGATGCCTTTGAATTGTTCAAGATGCTCTGTAAATTGGCTTTATAACTGACAAAGTGTTACTAATGACGAAGAATAACGAGAATTCATAGATAATGTAGTCAAGTAAAGTGACCAAATTTGCCGTGAGTGTAGGTACGTACAACATGAAACGAGTTCCAATCAGGGATCCTACACAAAAACATTAGATTCAAATGATTGTGTCTTGATCGTGTAAAAATGTCACAATAAACAAACTTATAAAGATTTAGGTCTGCCATTTTGTCCCCAGGTACAATGCGAAAAAGTGATAATATCCATCCTTTTCCGTTAAAGTGGGGAGATAGTTGTTTTGATTATACAGGGTGTTTCACAATTGCTGCTACTCAAACATATAGACCTACTCATCAACCACCTGAACTAGAACAATGAGACGCATCAAGATTCATTTTTTTCTGGTGTCTAGTATATAACTCTAGTACGCACTTTCTTTATCGTCTCAATATTGGTAACCTTGTGCCAGGTATCCCAATCTTACTTCCTGTGCTTATTTAAAAAAATCAAAAAAGTGATGTCTTGAAAAGTGCTTGTAAATAAAAGAGATGAAATTTAGTGCAAAAATGTATGAGTGTCATACTAAGAGATTTAAACTTTCTAGTTCTAGTGGTTAATGAGGCAAATGTATTTATTTGAGTTGCCTTAACTCTGCAACACCCTGTACATTCAAGCTTTAATCGTCAAAGGAGGTAAATCAATAACTAGCAATGGCGAACCAAAAGTGAAACGCAAGTTAATACACAATTCTGTTAATTTCAAATGAAGTTAGATCCCGTCAATCTGTCAATCTTGAGTTTATAAAAATCACTCGGTTAAAGAACGAGTTAACACCACGACTTAGCTCATCAGTTTGGTTTGTTCCAGTCGCAATTGCTTCAAATGTGCAAGAAATAAACAAGAAATCTGCACATCTTTAAAAAGAATTTAAAGTAACTTTGGAATTAAAACCCCATCGCTGAGAATCCAAGCTATTATATTCGTCATCAAACAACTTCAAAATCACTATCAATGAAATAGTGGGTCCTTTTTAATCATCATCCACTTAATATGAGACGTAAGACTGCTTTCATGTCAAAGAAAGCTTGTGTGTATGAAAAAAAATGAATAGATACTAATACCCCTTTTGATAGGGTGGAGTTTTAAGTACCCAAGGAAAGTTCAAAGGGTCAATTGTAAACCATTTTAATCTAAATTGTGGTTTGATAGTCCTTGAGAGCAGACATTCATTTTCTGTTACTCTCCTACAAATTCACATTTAATATGTTGAATGTGCCTCATACTATTATATCTGTAAAGATAGTCCGTGATTTTCAATCAATTTTACTATCAGTTATAGAAATTTATGATCCTTTACGAACCAGCTTCATAGAATTTTACCTTCCGCAAATGACCTCCATTGATAATGGTTGTGTTTCACCAACATACCATTAACTAACAGATCTCAAGATGGCTCTTTTTGTTAAAACGAGAAGTCTGCCTTCCATTGGTCTGTGACTCACATCTCAAAACCATTACACACAATCCTCCAATTCTCTTTCATTTTGGGTCGATCTTGATGCTATTTGGTTTCCGGTAACTAATAGGAGTTTTTTCCCTCGCTGTTTGGGCCACCTTTCAAGTGGCCCAAACTAAAAGGAAAAGTGCCATTCTAGATAGATTGCTAAAGAAATTTCGTAGGACATGCCATTACCGAAAATAGGTGATAAGTCCATCGTGTTACTACTGACACTAAAAATTCGTAAGATTTTGAAAGATTTTGTAAAACGCAACTCAATTGCATTAGAAATTAATATGATCAATCAGCCGTTTTCCCGAGTCTAGCTCTCAATGGTTGGGAAAGCACCCCCTGATGGGCAGAGCGTAAACCATTTTACGCGTAGCGTGGTAATGGAGTTTACTTAAAAACTACTCGGTCTCTCTGGTTTATGTTTATTCTGAGAAAAATTAGAGGTTGAATCATAACCTTGTGTAACCAGGATTAGCTCCAAAGGATGGTTTTAGGAAATCTTGTTGCTCTGACTGGCTACAGATAGAGCTCTTTCAACAGAACATTACCAGTTATTTTTATCACTTTCAGGGATATTGTAATTCAGATCACTCAGGGAACTTGGCGAAGCTGAACTTTCTAACAGCTTTAGAGCACTATTTCTTACTGACAAATGGCGGCATGTGTTTATGAAAAGGTGACTAATATTTAAATTTTAATTGAAGGTTGAGGAGCAATCACATTTTTGGAGGAAAATAAAATCTCAGCAACTCAACAGGTCTCTATATGTCAGACTATGATCGCTCCTATTTGGACTTTGATGAACTTTCAATCTAAAAATTGAACTTTGGTTTGGTTCACATTGTTCTTTTGAGAATATATGAGTAAGGCTTTCAAGTGATTGATCCATTCCATCATCACCATGACCACCTACGCGGAGTACGCGGGAGCTTTGGCCCAATTCGACCTGGACATCATCTCGCGCTTGGACCCTCGAGACTTCATTGACTTCGGAGTCATGGATTCCCGGAAGTACGCCGATAAGTTGTTCCGGATCCTGGACGCAAACAACTTGAGCACAACCGAGAAGACCATGGTCATCGTCTTGGCGACCGCCGTCAAGAACAAGAAGCGCGTAATCAACGCGATGAAGAAGTTCCAGGGAGCGGACTGGTACAGGCCTGTCCTGGATTTCTTCCGGAATGTGTGTGTCCAGTACACCTACGAGGAGGAGGACGATACGTTCAGTGTCGTCCATATCCCCTCCTCGGTCCCCTACCTCACCGCTCGCATTTGGCTCCAAATCACGGACGGAGACCCCGACCGTGGAGAGTTTCTTGTCCAATCTATGGGCGGCTCAGCTCCACTTGGACGACAACCTGATGTCGACCCAGAAGGTGTGGGAGACGGACTTCTGGGACTCGGTGGTTACTAAGGGAGGTAACAACTTCGAGCGGGGGAAGTTCAACCGCGACTACTGGGAGACGAAGGCAAAGGACAAGTACCTTTTGATCAACGCTGACGGCTCCATTTACGGGAATGAGTCGGTTATCGCGGGAAGGACCCCGTACAACATCTCCATGATCAAGAAGTGGTTCACCACCAAGATCAACAGGGACGTTCATGTCTAAATGGCATCCACCAAGTTCATGAGCCTCGGAGTGAACAGATTCCATTTAGATTGAATGTACAGTAAGTTCTACACGGAGGAGGAAGTGTAGTTCTTAGAATATAAAAAAAAAGGACCCCCAGACCAGAGTGTTGCTTCATAACCCTAGAATGTTAGATCTAGAACCCTTGTATGAGTTATTAGTATTTGAAATTAAAAATAAAAAAAATCAATCCCAATAAATGGTAAAGACAGTTACTGAACACAAACGTGATAGTGTTAATGTAAAACCTTGAAAGACCAGTCGACAAATTCACTTTGATAAAAAAGAACAAGAGGATGAGTATTCCGTAATTAGTCTATCATTCAAGGCTGCCAAATTGACAGGCCAAATTTGGATCAGATATCAAGTAAAGTCGTCATTCTGAGGCCCATTTATAAATCGCTGCCCACTTTTTTTGATTGGTCTTGAATGTCAAAAGTAGTCATCAGGTAGCCAAACTGAGAGGGTCGGATACAAAAGGGGATAGCAATCAGGGTGACAAAACCTTCTCTTGATACCCCAGGATTCAAAGCTACAATTTTGAACCAAGTTTAAAGCCCAAATTGTTGTTAAATCTTAAAAAAAACGATGGCATAAACATACGCGGGCGTTTAAGAATGAAATTAGAACACTAACAGTCGAGTCTCCATGTTAAGCTGTTCAACATTTTTTCATACATGCTGGACTTATTCTGGAAGTATAATTTCAACTTACCCACTAACAGTGTGAGAATGTCTGTAATGGCCAGGTTAGTAAGGTAGATGTAGGTTTGATTTCGCATGTAGCGATTCCTGATCACAACCAAGCATGTGGTCACATTCCCTGAAAACAAACGCAAATGAGATGATATTTAACCACAAAGTAAATAGCCAAGAGTGAGCCAAAACGCAAACTAGGGCCGGAGTAGTGAATTCGTACTTTTTTCTTGAAATGGATATTATAACGCAAACCGTAACTTTAACTGCTCCAAAGAGTTATGAAAGTTAAGTTCAATTCTCAAAGGCAAATTTTGCCTTTGACAAAGACAAGACAAGACATATTTCCAGTCAACCTAATATTAGTTGTCAAAAAAGCATCTCCTGGGAGTGGTGAGAGCGGTCTCATTTTTTCTTAATTAGTATTACAAATAACTCAAGAATGAGGAAGGCACGTTGCTTCCAAACGGCTCCTTATTTTTGTAAATTTGTGCTCCCTGACTTTTTATTTTATTGCAACTGTCAGTGATGTCATTGAGTAAAATCATTAAATGCATAATTATTAATGTGCGGCAGCCTATAAAGATGTAGAGGGACCTTGACGACAATTTTCTTTAGGGTTAAAGTAGGGTACAGATATATATGGAGGCCAGTGGATTGAATTGAAAAGCTTCTGCTTGCTTTGAAACTAGCTTTAAACCCTTTTAATCCTTGAGAGAAGGGGAGATTTAAGGTATTTGACGATGTTTGCTTGAATCAAAACCAATAAATGTTTCGCTCAGCTTGTTAACAAGAGAATCTCACTGAAGAAGAATCTTTATGAGGCTTCGAAGAGCTCATCCAAACATATTCCTCTCCTTCTTGGCTCAAAAAACATCTGGGTAATTGAGCTTTTCCAACTTAGGGTTTATATTTGCCAGCTTGAGTTTCATAAACAAAAGGAGTTACACTCTTCAGTCAAGGAAAAATTCTACTTGATTTAGAGCCCAGAATCCGAAGAATATTTTTTTTTCGCAGAGCCTATTAAAGCATACAAGCAAGACATAAATTGCTTCTTATGTATGATTTGCTGCAGCAGTTGTTGGGGTATAGCATTATGTCTGCCCAACAAAATGAGATGTTTTTTTTCTGTGTTTTACTAACCATCCATGTGAAATGAAGGAATGTCGAGGAAAAACGTGCCTTGATTTTGTGCACTTTGTGGCGGGACAACTTCGACAATCATCACCACCAACTCACACCGGGATCAAATGGAAAATTCAATACTCAAGTGAAGTTTGTGCTACAAAACTCAAAAAATGTCATTTTTGTTGCAGCACTAACAAGTTGGCTCAATGTCGGAAAATTGCTCGTTTCAAAAAGCCTGCAAATTGCACTTAAAGACTAATTAAATCTATGGACCATACACTTCGGCTGGGCACGTTGCCTTCATTCCGTTTTGATCCATGAAATGACTTCAGCTGCGTGTTTTCCCTGCACTTTAAAGGTGATTTAAGTGTCTCTTCATGGGTTACCTTATGCAAGCCTGACTTCATACTGTTTTTCCACTAAAATCATCACAAATCTCAACCTTTGTGACAAAAATGAGTTTACCATGTAGCAATAAAGCTGGAAGTTATGCAAAGTTTTGATTTGAATCCAAGCAAAAAGTTCAACACACAATTTACAGTGTTGCTCTCCCTCTCATCTTCAGGATGACCTCACTGTGGACCACCACCATTAACTTAGAACACAAATAAAAAAGAATCAACTGATTTTTAATTGCATCAAAAGTGAAGGATCAATGCGGAAACAAATGTACATCTTAAAGGAAACCTTGTTGATATTTTAACATTTCCTTGTGAGATTTCCCTGCTTTAGTTCAGTTCACAAAAAAAGACGTTAAACTATGCTTGAGAACTTAGAGAAGGTATGGATCGGTGTCCTGTTTAAAAAACTCGAGCTTGGACCTTTTTTACATGAATTTGGCTCATAAGTAAGAAATGAAATTCGATAATGGATAGCCAAAGAAATCAACCCATCCTCCTGTAATCAATAGGGCTGTCCTAATAATGCAATTAAAAGTGACAAAAAATGCAATTAAAATGCAACGAAAAGGCAAAAACTGCAGATATGTTTAGCTCTATTACAACACGAATTACTCTTTCTAATGGAATCATAGGCAAAATTATCAAGGAGCAAAAATGTATCTTCAGCAAAAATGCTAAAGGATATTGAGTTAAAGTGGCAAAGTTTTTTCAAAAAGCACTTAAAAAAAGAGCTTCAAGTTTCTAAAGAATTGCTCCAACACATCTTGGCACTTTCCAGCTTTAAATACCATAAAAGTTAACTTTGATTTTACTGCTTTATCAATACTATTTTTAAAAGCTGAAAAAACTTAATATTGAATGAGTGAATTTTAAACCGCAAAAGGCAAGATAATGACCCTCGGATGAAAAATCCCTTTTTGACATCAGTAAAATTTTATGAAATGGGTAAAGAAGGACAAATTGTTGCAAATTCTTCTCAACATTCTTGTTTTTTTCAAAAGAAAACCGGAAAAATCATCTAAAAAAATATATGTACTTGTTTGTACGGATAAAGTGAAAAAAACATTCATTTTCAAGTTTTGGACAGCCTGGTAATCAAGCTTGACCCTCAATCAGTGATCACGGCCAACTGACGGATCTAGATCACATCTAGGTTTCGTTAGCGCAAATATTGGCCCAGCAAGGTAAGCTTCTCATTTACGTAGTAGATGATTACTGATTAAACGGTTGAGTGACAACACCTGCAAGAAAAGCAATTCATTATTGGTTACCTAAACATTGTGAAATAGAAACAAACCATTCAGAGCCATCAATAACGAGCTTCTGTTATCGATTTCTATTATTGCGTAGTGTTTGTGGCCAAGAAATGGATTAACAAAGTAAACGAGATCTATCCTTGAGTGCCAGTGCCAGCCAGACTCATATTGTTATCTCTTTTTTGCCAAAGGCCAACCTCCCAAAATGTGCATTCCTTTAGATTCGGCTGGTTCTAAATATGGAACTTAGCGTGAGCGAGTTATAAAGGATCTTTAATTAATTAGGAATGAATGAACACCAATCATTGATTCAAGGTCTTCCGAAGCACATCATCCAAAAACAATCGGCTAGGAAATGTCAGAATAGAAAATGGCCTTTGAAGACTTGGTTTGAGAATTGCCCTTGCCATAGAGGGATTTAGCAATCGTTGAGAGATAATGGAATTGTACGATGGGTGTTATTGGCTTATCTGAAGGGTGGAATTAAAGGTCGCAAGTAGGCATTGTTGAGGATAAACCAGTGTAAATGAGATTAGTCATTTTGCGTGACAATTTTCAAAATAAAATAAGATTAGCACCGTTGCACTTCTATATATCTGAATGTCGTTCCGTGGGATATATTATCAAGAAACCTTTCACAGGGTTGCTAAACACGTGTGTTTTTTATGGCGCACAAAAACCAAGATCTGGCGCTCACTTTGACATGCAGGGTGACGGGGATAAAAAATAAAACACGGAACTTATGAATATTGGAAAAGAGGAAGTGTAAAAAAATATATTCTGAAAAGGACAACTTCCGACTTTGAGCGAGGTCCTTAGTTCGAATCTCTGTCCTGATCGTTCTCAGGGTAACTTTTAGACGTGACAGACGGAGAAACATTCTGACATTACCAATGTTGTATGGATTCATGCCATAGGCTAAGGGCTGGCTCAACTCTCCGAAACTATCAAGACCATATTTATCATCGCATAATCAATAATGGATGTTAAAAATAGAAATTGAATTTAGAAAATGGGTATATGCAGGTGAATTTGTTATTTGGTTAGAGATATTTTCCAGTTAAAAAAGACGGTGACTTATTTATTTGTCTATGATTGGACGGGAAGTCACCCAGCCTTTCCAAATTGAATTTGATTAGAAATGGCAAAATCTAAGTTGAACTTTCCACGGTCTCACGATAATCGGTGAAGGTCTGAAAGACACGTAAATGTAGCAAAGAAAAACGTCATTCGCCCTACAAATGCAGAAATCGATAACATAACATTATAAAATTCAATAATATTTGAAGTAAAAATACATCTCTTCAAAACTATTGACGAAAAATGTCGAGGCAAATGCAAACTTGCGATATTCATCAATTACCTTGTAATAAAAATGGTGCTCTTCATTCAATATTGATCGTGACATGGCTTTTGATAGATGTACGTTGCTAAATGGCCAATCATGAGAAAATTAATCAATCACAAAATCATTGCACATTTATGCATACGTATCATTGAACAATGAAGGAGCCCGAGAAAGAAGAGAGCTGGCCTTCATTGTTTTAACTAGCCTGGATTCTCGAGGGCTTGAAGGTGCTCTCAACACGCACATTAAGCCTCTGCGGTCACTAGAATTGACCCTAAATCCTGGGTTGGTACAAAGCTCATGGATACTTTTGAAGACGTACAGTATCAGATACCTTTCGTACCTCCTCTGAATACTCTGCAATCCCAATATTCTTATTGAAATCACCCATTACCTACGTAGGTATTAACAAATATCTACGTAATTGCACCAAGTTAAAAGAAAATTCAAAAATGCTTTTTTGACATAACCAACGTTAAATTACAATCTGAGCCGAAATAACAATTTTCCAGATATCTAGCCCTCTGAAGAAATTTTGGCGCTAGCAATCAAATTTTTGTAATCTTTTAAGCTTATTTAAAATTTGCTGTAGGAAACTCTCACTGAAAACAGCCAGACAAGATGCCCATGTCCTCCTTTTCAGTTACAATAATTATTCTATAGAAGAGTACCTCGACAAATGTTTGAGCAATCGGCAAAGTTTCAGGTTCAAATTTACGATTTCTCAAAACACTACAAAATGTCTTATTACCCCAGAAAATACTAATAACCCTGTATTCTAGGCGACAGACAGTCTTCGACTACATAACAAAGGTTGGAAAACGCTTTCAACGAGTTAATCAGAAAGCGCCTTACAAAAAAACCTTGTAATGCGGCATTTCCTGGCATGGATTTTTAAGTCTTTTTAACAAAATTCATCTATTCAGCTCTTTGTCGTGACAAGAGTTGTAATTATTAATGGTTATCACCTGCCATTCCACAGAGCCACAGAAAGCAGTAGAGCAATGTCATGGGAAGAGCTACTTTCAATTCCACCCGCTGTGGTCCCAAATATTGAGCAATGTAGGCAGCAGTGTCAAATGTTGAGATGTTGACACTTTCATTGTCAATCGAAATTGGGGACACGGAGTCATTTTCAGCCTCTAAGGGTAAAGTTGTTGAGTAATTCAGTTGCTGGTCACTCTCCATGATTTTTCCACTTCACTATACAGCTATTTCAGACCCTTTCCCGGGCTTGAAGTCTTGAAAGGCTCTTGAAGTGTCCACTTGATCACTCAAAGTCAAGTTTAGCACTCTTCGTAGATGCTAGTTCCACATCTGAACACACGAATCGGGGAACTGTTGAGCCTTGACCCGCGGCCTTCATTCCCCTCAAGTCCGTGGGTGTTCAGGGTTGCCAAATCAGTGAAAAATTACCGGTCCATTGTTACCAACTCATTTACTACTCCAACTGGTACGGGTGTGGAAGAGGTCTTTGAAACACATAATACCACTTGGCATCAAGGAGCAAAGTCACCTTGAATAAGATCTATATAAAGGCTAGTCCAACAGTGTGCTCCAAATGGCAAACCTGGAAGGGACCAAACGCAACCAAAGAGGAATGGGGAAACTGTGAGTTGAACAACGAATGGAGGAGAGGGAGAAGGCTCGCCCATGATATGATTTAAGAGCGCTAGTGTGAAATCGCTTTGGACAGTACAAAATAAATAGAAATGCAGGTACCCAATATACATTTATATGAATATGTTAACCCATAAACATTTGGAATGTGAAAGGGGACGCTGAGGTCGAGAAATTAATTGTCCAAAATTTACGTCCTGTACAAATGAGACTCGCTCCACGAAAACTACCGGGTGTGCCGTAAGTCCTCGGACACGTCTTTAAAACCTTGTAGCTCAATGATCACAAGGGATGTTTAAAAAGAAATCAATTGCAGGGGTTTCTTGGCATATCTAGCTAAAAATTTTGTTTGATCAGCTGATCTTAGTTAAGTAAACCTTTTTTTTCTTCTTTGGTTTGGTTTTTCACGGGCTTTTCTAACCGCTACAGGGAATGTAATCCCCAGTATTTTTAAATGAAAAGTTATAATTCGTCTATTTATTACCTTCTAATCTTTATATTATATTTGGTCTACCAACACATTTGAGTTGTCAGACCAGGATAGTCCTTGAATGTAGGGTTGATCTGGAATGCTATCTAAAAATTTGTCTAAGTCTGACTTAAAAGATGCAACCGGATTAACAAGGCCTACGTAATCCCTACGAACATTAGAGGGAAGTAAATTAAACAATAAAGGAGCCCGAGAAAGAAGAGAAGTGGACTTCATTGTTCAAACTAGCCTGGATTCTCGAGGACTTTAAGGTGCCCTTAATACGCACATTAAGCCTCTACGGTCACTAGAATTGACCCTAAATCCTGGGTTGGGACAAAGCTCATGGATGCTTTTGAAGACGTACAGTATTAGATACCTTTCGTACCTTCTCTGAACACTGTACAGTCCCGGCTTTTTTAATGTCTCCCAATACAAGAGCTCTCTCATTCCTGATATGTTCCTAGTGAAACATCTTTGGACTTGTTCGACCTTTTGCAAACCTGCTGAACTCATTGGAGCCCAAATGGGTGAGGCATATTCAAGATGTGGCTGGACAATCGACTTGTACAGAGTTAGCATCGTGATACTTTCTCTGGACTTAAACGTGCGATAAATAACCCGCTCAATATGTTCAATCACCATTCGCAATATTCGAAGGGAGAGAAATCGGCCTATAATTACTGGGGAGCGACTTATCTCCCCCTTTCAAAATTGGAACAACATGAGCTAACTTTAGTGAAGAGGGAAACTTGCCCTGATCCAAGATGCAATGCATCAAGTACGAGAAAACAGGAGCAAGAACCAGTGAGCATCTCATCAGAAACTGAGATGTCACCCCATCAGGACCAGGAGAACTTGAAAGCCTCAAGTCCTTGATGGTCTCTAATGCATCTTGATCTGTGACTACAAGATCATCTAAACGCTCAACTTGACTAACCTTGTCAAGGTTGGAGAACTGATCTCCAAGCATGTTAGCCCTAGTCTCTACATTGCTAATGGCTTCCCCATCAACTCCAAAAGGCCCAACAGGGTGTTTCATCTTTCTCTTAGAGTTCGCATAAGAGAAAAATGCCTTCGGATTCGACCTGACCTCCTGAACCACCTTACTATCAGTTTGTAACTGGTCATATTCGATGGAGGCCTTAATCTTACCCTGAACTACGTCCAACTTTTTTTGGAGACTGGCCACAATTACTGGATTCGAAGTGCTCTTCAGCCTTTTTGCTAATTTACAACTCTTTTTGAACAAAGTCTTCCTACATTTTGGAATTTTTGTCCTTGTACGACCTTTCGGTACGCATTCAGAGATTGCTAAACTAGAGCAAACTTCCTTAAAAACTGCAACTAATTTGTCAATGGTTGCATCTATGGACGATTCCTGTTTCAGAATTGAAATCAGGTCAAGTTCTTCTAATCTTTCTATAATCAACGGCCAGTGTTCATCTTTGAGCTTTAACTTAGCCAGACCGACCTTTTTGGCCGGTCTTACTCTAAAGCACGCCGGCTTTTGGGTAATGGTCGACCCTATCTCGAGAACATGATGATCTGACAGATTATTAGGTGTCACATGGACATACTGGATCAGATCAGGGTCATTGGAAAAGACCAAGTCGAGAACGCTATTCTCTCTATACTTTAGTCTGTAATTCTCTCTAGTGGCTACACCAACATGCTGGGAGAAATTGCGCAAGATCGCGAATTCTTCCAGCTTTTCGAACGACTGAGATGTCGATTTCGAAATGGGAATATACCCATCGGGACTAGCCTCTCACTCTACAACGCTAGCCGGAAAATTAAAGTCCCCTACAAAGAAAACCTTCGAGCAAACTGCCTTATTCAACTCATTCCCAGTGAATTGGAGAGCTGACGTAAAAGAGCTTACTGAACAAGAAGGGGGTCTATACATTGTTACAATGGGGACGTTTAGGCAAGCTCTGGCAGGTTCGTTTGTTTGCTGGTACCAGTGTCAGTGATGCAAGTTTAGGGCATCAAACACGTTTTTGAGAAGCTGACCCTTCTTTCAAATTGCCATATGAGGAAGGTCAGCTTCGTTAAAACCAGTTTGAAACGCCAATTTTACATCACTGGCATTGGCAGGCAAGTTTGTTTGCTGGTACCAGCGCTTGCCTAAATGTCCGAATAGACAAATCAAGACCTTGAAGATGACAAACTAAGACCTCTACTTCTCCATTCGACATTTGTACCCGACTAATGTGCAAGTCATTCCTAACATATAGGCATACGCCCCCATGTGGGAATATGGGACTATCAGGGCGTATCCTATCACAACGAACTAAGTTGAAACCAACTATGGTTAGTTCTTCATCTAAGACCCCTGGCCGAAGCCAGGTTTCTGTTATAGAGATGAATGAAATCTCCCTCTCAACGGCTAGTTCTTCTAAGATCTTAACTTTTGTGCTGTCTTTTTTAGAAATCAGACAATGCACGTTCAAATATAGCCCCTTTACGGGCCTCTCTTTTGACGGACCAAGTTCACAAGATCTTGGACCATCCTCTCCAACCGTAAAAAATCCCTCTTATCAACAAAGCTACGTTCTACTGGAGGCAATGCATGAGCTAATGGGGATGGTTGGGTTTGAGGAATGGGTTGGGCAGCTACATTTGAATAGGAACGTATTTTGGGAATAGGGGTGGGGCAAGGAATATTAGGGAGGAGAGTTTTTATAGGAATAGGGGTGGATTGGGTATTTGAAGGAAGAGGAGGGAATTGGGAGAGAGGGTGGGGGGTAGGAGGAGAGGGAGGGAGGAAGCTAAATGGGTTAAGGAAGGGGGGTGGGGTGGGATTAGGTTTAGGAATAGGGTCAGCTCTAAAACTACGAAACTGAGCTATCCTATTTCTCGGCTTTCTTTGCGTCCCTTCAACATGGACGGAGGTACACCGTACATTAAAGCACGTCTTAAGTCTCATGGACTGACGGCACATGTACGGGTGAAAAAAAGGACAATCTACCTTTGAACATCCCTTCTTACTATTGTACTTCTCAAGGCCGAACTTGAGAAGTTTTTGACACCATTTAGGGTGGTCAAACTGACAGCCTTTTCCTTCTTCAGGACAAGGCTGCTTTCGATAAACAGGACAGACTATTTTCTCTACAACTGTCTTTTCCTGCGCTTTTTCAAGAGGAGATACTACTTCAACCTCTACGTTGGTCAAATCAGCCGACTTCCCAACTACTGGGGGAGCCTTGTTCTTCAAGCAGCACCCTAGTTTCATTGACCCAAGCAACTAAAGCCTCTATAATAAAGGGCTTATTGACTATGGAAGGATTCTTCCCAGCTAAGACCAGATCCAAACATTGTCTAGCCTCTTTGATGACTTTTCCACAAATACCTTCCATCATAAATGCAGGAGGAGTATGAGCACAAAAATCAAGTGACCAAGAAAAAGAAAAAAACTAAAAGCCTATGATCTAATGTCCTCAGATGCAGGACAACGAAGCAAAATAGGAATGAACTACTTCACATCAAACAAAACATACAAATCTAAGATGGAGATAGCAAACATGAAGTAAGGGACAGAGAAAAGCAAAGAATCAACAACATATGTAAACTAGGAAAACAACAAAAAAACACAGGAATAAGCTCAACAAACTGGTCTAACGCAAAATGAAATCAATACACTAATGAACTATAAATTCTAACCGTCAAGGACCAATACAATCAAACTAAAGAACTACACAACAAAATGGAACTAGAAATACTACAATACAAATCAGAGAGAAACTGCTAAAGCTAAACATTAACATAAATGAGCAATAAACCTATTAGGTTTTAAAGTAATTACGTCTTACCAAAGAGCCGTGAAAAACCAAACATAATTGAGTGAATGAGCGGCAATTCCCATTCATTCACCCACACCTAAACACCACGAACACTACACGTGGGCAGCAACTGTTCCGTCCACAATCGAGTACATCATCCAAATAGGATATGGATAAATAATGTATAGGATAAATGATTGCTCCCGGAACGGGTTTTATCAAAATGTTAAGAAAATGTATGTTATTATCTTGGGAAAATCCCAAAGTTGTTGGATTGCCCATCGTGTAGTCCGTTTGTCGGTCAGATGTCGACCAAATGCCAGCCCAATGCTCCCAGCGACGTTGTATCCATCACAAGTCTCGGAAAGCTGTGAGATTTAAGGACACTCTTGAGGAATTGATTATCAGAAATTGATCGGATGTAATCGCGAAAATCTTCGGTCACCAAATAACCGATATTCCCGTGATTATTTTGAGAGGGGGAAGATATTCTGAATAAGCAATCTCACCCTCAAGAATCAATGTTACCAAAATGTCGGCCCCCTGACGGCAACTGACGACCAATCCTTCTTGGATGTCCTGTTGGGACCTAGTTCCGGCCCAATGTCAACCCTTTGCCGTTCACACCCAGTGGTGGTTAGATGTGGCCCACATTTACAGAAGAGGCAGACACAATCCATTGTCGGCAATCCGAGAAACCCCTTGATGGCCAATGTGATTGGCATGACGGAAGAAGGTCAACCTTGGACATTGGTATGTGAAAATCTCTGTTGCGGTCATATGTCATTCAGGTGCAACAGTTTTACAGAGGAAACCGTCGCCGTCTACCAGGGCCCTGGGACAACCCGTTTTAGCCTCCATGAGGAAGAGGCGGAAACCAACGTGGTACGGGAAATTTAACCAAAACGACAGTCACATTTTCGCGCTCGAGGAGAGCAGAGTCACATTTTGGTTCTCAAGGAGAGAAGTCTGTTTTGAACCTCTCCGAGAAGTGACCATTGAACATTGAAAGTGATAGAAACTCCCATCTTGAGCTCTTGTTGGTATTTTAATCGAGAACATTTTGATAGACGTGCTAGAGGTTAAGTCGATCCATTTTTGAATAAGGATAGTGAAAGTCAACGCTTGGAGTCGGGACCCAGGAAGCCGTGCAGAGTCAAGAGGACCTGGGGAAGTGCATAGCATACATCAGTGAGCCAGCATAGACGAGTTGAAAAGTCTCTGGAGCTGAGTACAAGTGCAACTTCTGAGTTATACTCCGTCAATTCGANTGGAGCTGAGTACAGGTGCAACTTCTGAGTTATACTCCGTCAATTCGATTCTGGACCTTCAATCCCATCGAACCGACGTCATCGCCGTGGATCTCCGTTGGACGCAGGAATCACCCTCATCAAAAGTAGGATCAAACCATTTTCTGTCCATGTATGTTTCCCTCTTCCATGGCCAAGCAATTACCCCCTCTTTCATTACCCGAGCAAGACAGCTGATTGGTAGAGTGTCATTTTCATGTTTGTGATGAATAAAGTAGATTGAACTGTACAGTTTGCCTTGAAGAGTAGCCTAGATGATTTCCCAGACGACCGAGATCGTGCTGGCATCGTAGGGAGTAAAGGTAGCAAGTGATTTGTATGCAACAACTGTATCTAAAGTTCGTCACTCTTGTAGCAGAAATCAGTAGTTAGACTCTAGAGTAGAGGTCGACTTTGATAGACGCATTTAGACTAGGATAGTGACCACATTTTGCAGGATAGTTAGCCTTGAAGATTGGCCCAGGTATGCCAGACAACCGAGATTGATCTGAGACCAATGGGGAGTAGAGGTAGCTAGTGATTTGTATCCTTAGTCAATTGATGATTGTTTGAGGCCCTGATAAAGGAAGCTCGAACTATTGCTCGTATGCCCTGATTAGGGTTATAACCGGAGGCCTTAAGATAGGTCTAAGAAATTGAAGCCCTTGTACTAGGTGCTCTCCATCTTTGAGAGCTCACGGTGGTTCCGACTACACTTAAAAAGATTGTCCTCAAATGCCAAGCCTTCTAATTGCGTTTTTCCATGTTGAAACAGCTCAAGGACCAAGTTTGAAAAAGTATCTTTCATTAAGATAAGCTCTTATAAGGATATTAATCCACTGAACATCTATTAGGAGATAGTATTTTTAAAATCGTTGTTAATAGACATTGTGAGCATCCTTAGTTATGTCTTCAATTCAAATTTCATAAAAATCCATTGAACAGGCTCTGATATATTACCCTTCAAAAGTTGTAATTTGCACCAAAGTTGGCTGCAATATGCTCTGGTTATACCTTATAGAAATTGCCAAGAAATATGGTATGCTTTTTCAATGTCCCAAAAATAAATGAAAACGTTCCATTTCTCATAAGCATGCAGAACAATCAAAAAATAGTTTACAATATCACTTAAAACTTACTTAAAATAAACAATTCATAACTATTATATCATAATCGTTAACCATGAGTTCATTTATTTGTGATCGTGAAGTTTAAGACATTTTTATTACCATTTGATGACAATGCTTTTGGTTTAACATCTCTCTCTTTG
>NC_081445.1:11057785-11061792 GCF_007210705.1 Tigriopus californicus | reverse complement strand
ACGGCTGAAAATAATTCCGTGCAAAAGTGGCAAAATTTGAAAATAAAGTGGCAGATGTATACTTGTAAAATTCAACCACAAAATTGGCTAGTCTACCTTGCCAAGTTTAAGAAAGAATAATTGGAAATTTCAAATACTTAAGAAATTTTAGGTGCCTATATTAATTAATTTTAGGCTTTAGGGAAATGTTTATGAAACTGAAAGAATATCATTTATTTTCATGCTATCATAAAAGCACATCATTTGTTTTTTGCAATTAACTAAGGTAGGTTTATGTCATTTTTCGAACTATTTTTATTGCAAAATGCAACTTTCAAAGTGCAATAACTAAGCATCTGCTGAATAGATATTGATAAAATTTGATATCAGTGTATGACTAAGAGTTTTGATAATATTGTTTGACTAGGTTTTGCACAAAGATACTTAAAAATGTATTTTAAGTGCATCAATATACTCATATGAGCTACTTTTAAAGATACTTATCAAACAAAAATTGTTCTTTGTGTACATTTAGCAAAGAAATTGGCAACTAGAAGTCTTGGCATTTGAGCAAGCACTTAATCAGGAATTATACCACCGTGAGCTATCAAGGTATTTTACCTAGTGCTTGGGTCAGGAGTTCCATGTTTCCGTTCACCAGGGGAATTCAATAAGTCAGGACCTTTCACCCCTGGCTGGTGGACGGAACAGCAACCAAGGAGCAACAGAGAAGTTACACCTTGGTTCGAAATTCCTGGGAGATAAGAACAGCAACAAAAATGCGATTGTTCTCGGCGAGCTCCAAAACAGAATGAAAAGGTTTTCTTTGAAGGCGGGATTCGAACCCACCCCTTTGGTAAACTATGTCGTGCCTCTTTTGGGTATATTGGACCACTCAGCTACCTTGTTGAAGTTGTTGTTGAATTTAGTCCGAGGATTTATCCGACACCCAGTATGCATTTTAATCATAAGGCAATCGTACGAATGGTTAAAAATATGCTTTTATAGTCCTTCCATTGAGCTGAGGTAGCGCCCTCTATTTCATCTAAGTGCAGACAAACAATCGCAGAAACGAGAAAATACGCTCTAAGATGCCAGACTTTATGAAGGTATAATGAAACGAAAAATTCATTGCTCAAGAAGTGTGACGCAATGAAAAAGCCACCAACTTTTCTGAGAGACGTTTCAGGTCCTCTGTGATTAAAAATTCCACACACAATCATGAGTTTTAAATGAAAATTAAACAGGAAATTGTATACCGCATGATTGATAAAACGCCAAAACTGTGTCAATCATCATTTCTAACAATATAGTATTAGAATAGCACATTTACCAAGGCTTTTGGTGGCCATATTTCAAAAGATTACATTGATAAACAGACTTTTAGCTTTTTAGCGCACTTTAATAGGATCAATGGCCACAAGTCTCCAATATAAAGCTGCTCTTTATCCTTTATTGGATGGCAAAAGCGTTTGTTATTGTTGAAAGGTCTCTTAGAAGAGTTGGGAGTGTCTTTATGGTGTTACATAGGATCAGCAATAAGTTGTTCAGCAAAAACTACCTTGTTAAAGTTAAACATCTTAGAGCGTATTCTCGTGATGGAGGGTAGGAGGCAGAGGATGATGAAAAGGGCTGTTTCGTAAGGGAGTACTTAGTCAGCCCTCTTCTATGGTAGTTTATATCTTTTAACTGGATCCTCATTTGAAGATAATGACTTCAAATCGGATCTGTAATTTTTGGTTCTTTTGTCTCTGTGTCCATATTTCTATTGCTCATAGCTAATTTTTGCAACGAGAAAAGAATTGCAATGAAGAGACCAAGAAATTGTCAAATCAATAGAAAAAGATGGCTTAAAAGATGTTTATTTTTTAACGAACGTTTAGCATATATGACTTTAAACAAAATGACGATTATACCTGGAACTACGAGGGTACAAGTGTATAAGGGTACAAGGTACGAGAATTTGAAAATCGGGATTAAATGGTACGTTGGTTTTAATTTTTTCTCTTTTCTACTCAAATTGACAATTTGTCTTCCATCTTTCTGTATGGTTGATAAAGTTAACATAAGGCAAGCATTCCACAATTGCAGGGCCGTTATTATGGCCGGTGATGGTCGTCTTTGAAGATGGGTTGTCGAGATTTTTTGTTTGTTTGGTTTTCGCGGGCTTTTCTAACCGTTAGCAGGAAATCTAAAGCCCCAGTGCTATTAAATGAAAGCTCATATTTTGTCTAATAATGCCTATTGTGATCTATGTGAATGTAATCCTTACATGATATTTGGTCTACCACGAATGTGAGTTGGCAGACCCGAGCGAAAATTGCATTTTAAAAAGCTATATCCGTATTCAAATAAAATTTTTGATGACTATGAAAAAAGTGATATTGTTGTGGCTAGGCCTTATACTGCAAGTGGTCTATGGATTACTGTTATCAATTCAAATCAACCATGCAAACAGCATGAATATCATATCTTGCATCTTTCAAGTCAACTTAGAATTATTTAATAGCATTCCTGACCAACCCTTGGTCTTGGTCTCCAACTCAAAATTCGTGGTTTGCAATATAAAAGATTGAAAGGTAATAGATACATCAGTTAAAACCTTATATTTTAGTAGTATTGGGATTACATTTGTTGTAGTGGTTAGAAAGCTAGTTAAAAAACAACCAAAAAAAAAGGAAATCCAACTTTGAGGATGGAAGTAGGGCGAGTTTTTGGTGCGATGAGTCTTTTGGTTGACTTCAGTACAACGAAAAGAGTGGATTCCCTCTGTAGACTCAATCTTTTGCCGAACTTGCCCCAACACTGCTTAAATTCAATCCTCAGACCGATTCAATCTTCGGTTTTTTCATCCTAGTGTAAAGCCACGCCTAAGTTTCCAACACGTTTTATTTTCTCTCTTAAACGAGAAAACAAATCATGACAAAGAAATATCGTTTTCCATAGAATGAAAACTCCGCGCCTGATGTTTTTGTAAGTGTCAAAAACACAGCGATTTCCGCTTAGGAATGTACCAATTGATTTAATTTTTGTGAACTTTTCTTCAAAATTCATCCCTAAATGGTGGGAAAAATAACTGCTTTATTGCCTTTGAGGGAAAATTAGAAATGGTTTGTCAAACTAGTTTTTTACAGTTAAACCATTCTACCTTGTTGGCTCTGCGTTTCAGACAACTACTTGCATTGGAATCTCTAAGTTTCTGCAAGATAAGTCATTTTTCTAGGCTTCATTCATCATTTCCAATTCTCAATTACTGATAATTTTGCTGGATGCTTAATCTCCTTTCAGAAACTTTGCTGTTGGAATTTGTCTGAAGAGAGCGTTTTTTTAAACATGTTTGCGTAAGAACCATTACCTGCATATTATCTGCAAGGCGTGCTTCAATTGCGTGGCTATGAAAACGATGAAACAATGCAGCAAAATTTTGCGAACACTTTGATGCAACAGTTATGTCTTCAATTCAAATTTCATAAAAATCCATTGAACAGGCTCTGATATATTACCCTTCAAAAGTTGTAATTTGCACCAAAGTTGGCTGCAATATGCTCTGGTTATACCTTATAGAAATTGCCAAGAAATATGGTATGCTTTTTCAATGTCCCAAAAATAAATGAAAACGTTCCATTTCTCATAAGCATGCAGAACAATCAAAAAATAGTTTACAATATCACTTAAAACTTACTTAAAATAAACAATTCATAACTATTATATCATAATCGTTAACCATGAGTTCATTTATTTGTGATCGTGAAGTTTAAGACATTTTTATTACCATTTGATGACAATGCTTTTGGTACGTGGAAAATAATCCGTGCAAAAAGTGGCAAATTTGAAAATTAAAGTGGCAGATGTATACTTGTAAAATTTCAACCACAAAATTGGCTAGTCTACCTTGCCAAGTTTAAGAAAGAATAATTGGAAATTTCAAATACTTAAGAAATTTTAGGTGCCTATATTAATTAATTTTAGGCTTTAGGGAAATGTTTATGAAACTGAAAGAATATCATTTATTTTCATGCTATCATAAA
>NC_081445.1:11050507-11054821 GCF_007210705.1 Tigriopus californicus | reverse complement strand
CTTTTCTGAGAGACGTTTCAGGTCCTCTGTGATTAAAATTCCACACAATCATGAGTTTTAAATGAAAATTAAACAGGAAATTGTATACCGCATGATTGATAAAACGCCAAAACTGTGTCAATCATCATTTCTAACAATATAGTATTAGAATAGCACATTTACCAAGGCTTTTGGTGGCCGTATTTCAAAAGATTACATTTGATAAACAGACTTTTAGCTTTTTAGCGCACTTTAATAGGATCAATGGCCACAAGTCTCCAATATAAAGCTCTCTCTTTATCCTTTATTGGATGGCAAAAGCGTTTGTTATTGTTGAAAGGTCTCTTAGAAGAGTTGGGAGTGTCTTTATGGTGTTACATAGGATCAGCAATAAGTTGTTCAGCAAAAACTACCTTGTTAAAGTTAAACATCTTAGAGCGTATTCTCGTGATGGGAGGGTAGGAGGCAGAGGATGATGAAAAGGGCTGTTTCGTAAGGGAGTACTTAGTCAGCCCTCTTCTATGGTAGTTATATCTTTTAACTGGATCCTCATTTGAAGATGAATGACTTCAAATCGGATCTGTAATTTTTGGTTCTTTTGTCTCTGTGTCCATATTCTATTGGCTCATAGCTAATTTTTGCAACGAGAAAAGAATTGCAATGAAGAGACCAAGAAATTGTCAAATCAATAGAAAAAGATGGCTTAAAAGATGTTTATTTTTTAACGAACGTTTAGCATATATGACTTTAAACAAATGACGATTATACCTGGATACGAGGGTACAAGTGTATAAGGGTACAAGGATACGAGAATTTGAAGATTCGGGGATTAAATGGTACGTTGGTTTTAATTTTTTCTCTTTTACTACTCAAATTGACAAGTTGTCTTCCATCTTTCTGTTATGGTTGATAAAGTTAACATAAGGCAAGCATTCCACAATTGCAGGGCCGTTATTATGGCCGGTGATGGTCGTCTTTGAAGATGGTGTTGTCGAGATTTTTTGTTTGTTTGGTTTTTCGCGGGCTTTTCTAACCGTTACAGGAAATCTAAGCCCCAGTGCTATTAAATGAAAGCTCATATTTTGTCTAATTAATGCCTATGTGATCTATGTGAATGTAATCCTTACATGATATTTGGTCTACCAACGAATGTGAGTTGGCAGACCGAGCGAAAATTGCATTTTAAAAGCTATATCGTATTCAATAAAATTTTTGATGACTATGGAAAAAAGTGATATTGTTGTGGCTAGGCCTTATACTGCAAGTGGTCTATGGATACTGTTATCAATTCAATCAACCATCAAACAGCATGAATATCAATATCTTGCATCTTTCAAGTCAGACTTAGAATTATTTTCAATAGCATTCCTGACCAACCCTTGGTCTTGGTCTGCCAACTCAAATTCGTGGGTTTTCATATAAAGATTGAAAGGTAATAGATACATCAGTTAAAACCTTATATTTTAGTAGTACTTGGGATTACATTTGTTGTAGTGGTTAGAAAAGCTAGTGAAAAAACAAACCAAAAAAAAAGGAATCCACTTTGAGGATGGAAGTAGGGCGAGTTTTTGGTGCATGAGTCTTTTGGTTTGACTTCAGTACAACGAAAGAGTGGATTCCCCTGCTAGACTCAAATCTTTTGCCGAACTTGCCCCAACACTGCTTAAATTCAATCCTCAAACCGGATTCAATCTCGGTTTTTCATCCTAGTGTAAAGCCACCCTAAGTTTCCAACACGTGTTTATTTTCTCTCTTAAACGAGAATACAAATCATGACAAAGAAATATCGTTTTCATAGAATGAAAACTCCGCGCCTGATGTTTTTTAAGTGTCAAAACACACGATTCCGCTTAGGAATGTACCAATTGATTTAATTTTTGTGAACTTTTCTTCAAAATTCATCCCTAAAGGTGGGAAAAATAACTTGCTTTTTTGCCTTTGAGGGAAAATTAGAAATGGTTGTCAAAACTAGTTTTTTACAGTAACCATTCTCCTTGTTGGCCTGCGTTCAGACAACTACTTGCATTGGAATCTCTAAGTTTTCTGCAAGATAAGTCATTTTTCCGAGCTTCATTCATCATTTCCAATTCTCATTACTGATTATTTGCTGATGCTATTAATCTCCTTCAGAACTTTGCTGTTGGATTTTCTTGAAGAGACGTTTTTACATGTTTGCGTAGACTTACCTCATATTAGTGCTCAGCGTGCCAATTGCGTGGGCTATGAAAACGATGAACAATGCAGCATAATTTTGCGAACTTGAGTCACCAGAAGCAGCTCTAAATTCTAATGTGGAATATAAGGAAACCAATTGGGCATTTGTAATAATGAGACTGCCATAGTGGTACTGAGAATTAGGACCCAAATTCAGATAACATTTGGCAAAGAAATGGCAAGCATATGAAGTCGCTGTCCACAATAATATGGTCAAGACCATTACAAAATACTTCTGGAGGGCTGAAGTGTGGCTTGGCATAATGGAATCACTGTTCAACTCTTTGAGCAAATCCGTTCACCTTCAAAAACAATGTAAGTTACATCAATGCGAGAGCAAGTGGGAAGACAACTGAAAAATAACATTTGTTTATATTTGTGTAAATACCCTTAAGAGCACTAATAGATTACAGAGTATTGATTGTGAAGTCCGAGAAACAGATAAGATATCAGCTCGTAATGATTCACCACTGTTATTGTAAATCAAATATGTAACACTGTCTCTGTTATCTATCTTTCTCCCTCACTTGCCGGTACCCTGTGATGTCGATTCCTGAGCAGAAGTCACCCTGACCTCGGAAGAAAAACTGGACACGAGTTCATTTATGTGGAAAACAGCCAATACTGTGACTTTTTTATATAGAGCTAGTCAAGTAAACGCTTTCACGGACAACTGACGTTATTCCATGGAGTAAAATCAAAGACAACATGCCCAGCCAAACCGTATTGTGCATGCATTGGATTTTGACATTTTTTCCATTTTACATGCTTCTCTAGGCAATTAGCATTGCGGTATTGAGCCAATTTGGTTGTGCGTTCACTGATTAACATCAAACATGCTCATTTAGTGGGGTTTAGTAACACAATTCCGCTCAAAATCACTCGATTATTGAAAATTCAATGGGCTAATGGTGCGAAGTGATTGTGATGTTTGTCTTTTTTCTCTCTCCCCAAAATGCCCAAAATCAGGGTGCCCGGACCACATTTTGCTTGAGTTTCCTTTACTTGACATCCCCTATACGATCTACATGTATGTTTTAGTTCCCATCTTGTATCAAGTACCATTTAATTAAAATGAAAATGTTTTGAACAACGTCAAAATATCTTGAGCGATTGCCTTTTTTGCGGACTTCCCGCTACCGGGATTGGAATCCCAGCAGCTCAAGACGAGAAGATTATTCATTTTACTTGACTTTTATTTATATATATAATTTGATCGACCAACTTTCAATTGAAATTAATCGACTCTGAATTGACCGATGACGAAATACCCTGGGCGAGAGTGTTCAAAATTTGATGAGTACATTAACAATGAGACCTTACTGTATTGCTTGTTGAACCGGAGTTGATGACTAGTGAATGTGAAAATATCAACTGTCTTCTTCTTCGTTCTATGTCTTCCTTGAAAGCTTGCTTTCTTACAATTTATGAGTCTTACATTTAGATGGGTTAGTTCTTCTCGACATTTGCATGTGTTGGACAAATGTTTTACTGATTTCACCTGTATACATCTTGGCCTACGAGGGGGGAATTAAAAGGCTTATTTTCGGGTTAGCAGGGTTCCCGTTCTGTTGTGGGGGTTACGTACATCTCCATATTCTTTTTACAACTGACGTGGGTTGTGGGCCTCCTGACTGATATCATTGACTCTTCTGGATTGGCATATCTTGCACTTAATCTTTCACACTGTGAATTTGGCAAGCCTGTCTACTTGCTGTCATAACCTGATGGGCCTATTGGCGCCTCTGATCGTTCTCGAGGGACAATAGTTCACTATCATGAGAGGACAACTCTAGCGAATGGTGTTTTATTATATGATATAAAGTAAAACAGCCACAATCGTATTCATGAAGCACTAGTATGCACATAGAAACATCACTGAGGAATTCCTATGTTGATTGCTATCAAGCTTTCGAATAAAGACTATTGTTACAAGCCAAATAATGAGAGATATCCTCATACCCGACCGAAAGTAATACCTGCGTTTAACCTGGTCATTTTTCATGTCAAACTTTCTTCAAAAGAGGATTGAGCAAGAATATATTTTTGGCTTTCAAAACATTCGAACCAGGTGGACCCTTTTGGAAATTAGTGTAACGTAGAAAATGGCCAAGGTCCAAA
>NC_081445.1:11048335-11049925 GCF_007210705.1 Tigriopus californicus | reverse complement strand
GAACTTGGGATCATTCACCAAGGGTGAGGTAATGATTAATGGACTACGTCAGTAGTGGAGTGGAAAGCTCGGTCGAAGATTGAACGTCTTCTAGCGAGGTTTTGGTAGAGCTATGCGTTACCTCCTGATCTGATACATTCCCGCTGAAAGAGAGAGCTCAATGAATTTCATCTTTATGTTCAAGCACTCGATTAGGAGGTAAAGCAAAACTGAAACGTCTTCTAGCGAGGTTTCAGAGAGCTTTCCACTCCGCTACTTCCGTACTCCATTCCCGCTGAAAGAGAGAGCTCAATGAATTTCATCTTTATGTTCAAGCACTCGATTAGGAGGTAACGCAAAACTGAAACGTCTTCTAGCGAGGTTTCAGAGAGCTTTCCACTCCGCTACTTCCGTACTCCATGGCTGTGACGACGGATCGGGACTATCCCTTGATTGGGACAACCATCCTAAGATGGCAGGTCGAGCGAGAGAGAGTTGTGTTAATTCCTTAGCCCTCTAATAAGTCAATCATTGAAACTTTAGATACTTTAGAATAGTGCTTGGAATTGAATGTTTGATTTATTCAAATACTTTTCCACCTTAAGACAAAAATATTGTGGGCTTCCTTATCGTTACTGGGAATGGAATCCCTACCTTTTCAAGATGAAATGATTATGTAACATATTTATAGAGTATCTGATGCTTTGACGGATTCGAATGGCAGGGTCTGGTTTGCCCTTGAAAATGCTTTTCATTTGGTATTTTGATCAGAAACTGGACCAAATCTGGCTTATAAATCTGCTACTGTATTCACGTCTTCATAATATGTACGGATAGTTGGGGGAAGCAATTTGAACAATGAAGGACTCCGAGAAAGAAGAAAGAAGAGAGGAGAGGAGGCCTTCAATGTTAATGTTCGAGCTAGCCTGAACTCTCGAAGGCTTGAAGGCGTTCTCAGAGCACACGTTACGCCTCTGCCCTCACTACAATAAAATAACTCATTTCTTACTTGTTTTTCAAACGTAAAGCCATGTACTGTATTATATTTATTTTGGCTAATATTAAAGGATTGGCGATTGCCTGTTTTGTTTAAAATGGCCACCACCATTTCTTCCTACTTCTAGACACGTTTTTTTCAGATTGGAATGATTGCCACATTTTCTGGGATCATTGTCTTGGCTTATATGGACAGCGATGATTGGGCTACCTCCTTTCTCATTAGTAATCTCACCTTGGCCGTTGTCATTAACATTTTTAGGGCTCTTTTCAGAGCAACTAACAGGTCGGTTTGTCAATGAGGACTTTTAACAAATCTAGGAATACTCGCAGATCAACTGGATTTTGTCTCCACAGTGCTAACATGGGGAAATTTCCCGTCAGTTACATGGGATCTCTCGCGAACGGAATTTGCGTCGGGGGCCTTATTCCTGTTTTGGTCAACATATTTTTCCTGACCTTGAAAGTGGATATTCAAATGGCTGGTTTTGCTTGCTTTATGTTTTCTTTTCTTACTGCCATTGTCGTTCTGGTCTTATTTCTTCGAATGGAGGGACTAGAGTTCTACCAATACTATTCCAAATTGGCGCAAGAACCTGAGGGTTGGTTCCAAAC
>NC_081445.1:11024537-11048284 GCF_007210705.1 Tigriopus californicus | reverse complement strand
AAGTATTCATTTTAGCACAATGTAATGTGCTAATTAGGGCTGTGGATAAAGGGCAAATAAAAGGGCTTTAAAAAGCAATTAAAATCTCAAAGCACACATGATTGTGATTATCTTTGCCAAACCAGCATCACTGAACATCCCTTCGAGTCATAATGCAGTCATATTGTCGAGGAAAACAAACAAATAGGTTAGGTCTGCAGAAATCTGGCAAAGCAGATTTCAGAACCAAAAAGGGCTTTACTTCTTAGGTGCCAGTTTGTACTTTGTTTGGTAATAAAACTTTGACAAGTCGTTCAAAATTTGTCACTTATGATGCATTCAAGTATTTTGATGTGTTTCAGATCAGTTTGGTCTCTTTTGCTCAAGAACATGAAGAAGAGAGCAAAAAATGCGTCCATTGATGTGGCCCCTATACCTTAGGCAAAGGTTTTGAAGAAAAATATGCTTGACTAATTCAATTTCATTCATGAAGACATGTAGAGATGTTGGAATATTTAAGCGCAGGACCCGGGAAATAAAAAGCTCACATTTCCAATTTGGAAAGATCGTCAAGAAAATTGTTGAATCACCCAACCTTGTAAGTAATCTTGAAGTTCACTATTTATGAAATACAGTCATTGCAGTTGTCTCAACATGAGTGGAAAATATAGTATCGGTTCCCTTTCACAAACAGGAACTTGTTTTCCAATTGCATCTTCATAAAATTGGCGATTCCATGGTCCCACAAGCAACTTAATGGTTCCCTTCTTGAGTGCCATCTAATGGTTATTTTCAAGAGCTTAAGTCTGCAGCTGTTTCTTCTCAAGGTTCATTGTAACAACTTTTCCCTGTACGTTGATACTCCAATATTCAATGTAGAACCCAACGAAGTCCTAACATCACGAAGCAATGCATTCACAAATCTTACCTATTATCCATATTAGCAAAGTGCTCATTGAGAGCCGCAATTTCAGGTCCTTTGTTTCAACATCTTTTTAATCATCCCTAACAACATAAACGGGGCTGGACTCAAAAAAGGCCCGACCTTGGTGCTCTTCGGTTCGTTCAAATTCCGGGACTGGCGCCTGGCTGAGCAGGATCATTGAACACTTTTTGAAATTAAACGTTTCCCCTGTCTCTGCCATCTCTTCTCCGCACTTGACTTCCAGTCACTATTCTGGAACTGGGGGAGGAGGACTCGGCCCACTAGAATTTGATCCATCATATCGGACAATGAGATCGTTCATACGTTCATTCACACAATAGGGGGAAAAGATTGGGGCATCATCTCAATTGAGCCCAGTCGCCCTTGAGAAGATGAATCAGGAGGGCAAGTTGTTCCTGTTTGGAATCAACTAGAAGCCCCGAAGACTCGAATTCATTGATCTATATTGCGTCCCAGTGTTTTTGTCTCCCAGATCCATTGCTCATTATTTGAGACCATGTGTTGGGGAATCCCTGATCAAGAGTCGTCCACCGATATGGATCTGACCCTAACTAGACGACCAACCGGGACTAGACGGAGGCAATTGGAATGGTTGACCAATTTTGTCTTGGTTGTGGTGTCGCTCTTTGGTTGCTCAGTGGGTTGTGGTCTTTTGGGTTTTTACAAGATCCACTTGCTCAGCTTTGTTTCGTTTGAGTTCTACATCATTCCGTTGGTCTTGTTGGGTAAGTGTGCACAGAAAAGAAAATGCCGAGAATCTATAAATCGGTTCAGACTCTGTCACTTTAGATTGAACAAATATTTGATTGGCATATTGTGTTGGGTTTTGAAAGATTTGAATTTGCAAATTTGAATTGACACGTGAAACAAGTCCTATTTTTACGCTCTCTAGGGCGTCATAGTACAGCCACGCAAACAAGAGACATGCAGTCTTCTCGGAGATACTATACTCATGAACCACTAAAACATTTCTGCAAATGTTACGGTAACGGAACGGTTTTTGACCACACGTTATAATGTATTTGTAGAAAGTTACTTCCCCAGCATGCCAAATCCACTCAAAACTAACCTTTTAGTGAATAAGAAATTTGGCATCACTTCCAAACTTTAAATGAAAACATTTGCGTGTCCTCGACATTTTTTCCATTTCCGTTCTCTTTTGCCCAAAACTACTAAAATGAAGCGTTATATTTCGTCTAATTACTGCCTTTTAAAATTGAGTTGATTTGATATTTGATATTTGATTTGATATTTGGTCTACCAACGAATTTGAATTGGCAGACCGAGCTACTCCTTGAATATAGGGTTGATTTGGAATGCTATTTGAAAATTTGTCCAAGTCTGACTTGAAAGATGCAACCGGGACAACAAGGCCTACGTTTTCCTCAACAAATTTAAAGGGAAGCAAATTAAACAATGAAGGAGCCCGAGAAACAAGAGAAGTGGACTTCATTCTTCGAAGTAGTCTAGATTCTCGAGGGCTTGAAGATCCTCTCAAGACGCACTTCAAGTCTCTACAATAGCCACAATTGACCCTAAAACCTAGTTTTGGTTTTGGTATTTGGTTGAATCAAACCCATGATGGCAGTTACTGGGGGCTCAACTGAAGCTCCCTTTTTGCTGACTTTCTAACACAACAAAGGGAGTCGAATTTGACATTCAAATTTGTTGGTAGACCAAATGACAAAACGGCTAAAATTGTTGTTGGATCTGAAGAAATGTCAAAACAAGTATAAAAAGTGGAAAATGATTAAAACAGCGGGTAAATTGAAAATTTGGCCAAAAAAGGCCATAAAGAATTAGCAATAACTTTCAGGGTTTGATTTCGTTTTCAAGGCGTACATATTAATAACACTTCGCACCAAGCAGACTCCAAAAAGTAACACTTTTGTATCAAACAGATATAAAAGAAATAAAAGAAAGATAGTACACTTAATGTCACGAAGGGACAAGCAAGCCATTCATCCAAAGTCAAATTTTGAAGAGATAACATTCTTATGTACCTACAGTTACCAAAAGTGTTTCGCCACAATAGGTCCACTTATTGTATTCAAAGTAACGCACGCAAAATATAAACTGCTGACTAGTTTTTACACGTTTATTAGTGTTTGTTAAAAAAATGTATCGAAAGGTCTTTTTCTTTGAGCCATTAACGATTGTTTGTCCACTCAAAGAAAAAAACACGCCTTGCTGTTCAGACCTGTATATTATCCCAATTTTCAAAGACCATTGCACATACTTTTCCCCTAAAAAAGAGGAAACCAGGTTGCATCAAATAACAGAACAAAATAAGAACATTCTCAAGATAAGGACATGGTCGTCATTGGAAAGAGAAAATGGTGTTCAATTGAGCTAGAAAATGGCTTCCGTTGTTGCCAGCCAGAGCTCAACTCATGTTAACAACTACATTTGACTAATCAGAGTAAAATATATTTATTTTCCCCTCTACCGTCTCTATCACAGGTTCGTCCATTATGTTATGAATAACTCCATAATGTTTTAAACGTGCTGTATGTACTTTTGCAGGTGGTGGACTATTTACCCTAATGGTCTCAGTGGTTGGCCTTTTGGCCACTTCCAAACGGAGCCCCTGCCTTCTTGTCTTCTACGCATTCTGCCTTTGTTTGGCATTTTTGGTTTTGGCTGCAGGCGTGGTCTCTTCGGTCAGGATCATTTTCATAATCTATCTTGGAATAGACCACGGATTGGCATTGCCACTCGTAAAAGAATATGGCACGGATCCGCATGCGACAGAAATTTGGGATTCCTTGCAAGGTAAGTCAGGGAAGCAATAAGTTGTTCAAAATTTAATTTAACCTTAAAAAACTAACATTTCGACCACTGTAGTGACCACCAAACATATCCTAAAATGTTATGACATGTTACACCCTGTTATTTGGTCTACATATTGGCTCTAATGAAGTGTTGAAGCCTGAGACAATTAAATGCAGAGGAACAAGTCAATGCCAGCCATTTTGAAGAGCAGCTAATCCTCATCTCATTTTCTGGACACTTAAAGGTTAAACTGGTTGATTAATCGTGCTTTCTGACAAAATCTTGGCTGAAGTGGTTTATATAATCTCATGGTGTGATTGTGATTAAAGGTTTTTCAAAAGATCCTAACAAATTTGAAACGCTTCTTGCCTTTTTGTGGGAATGGTTGAATTTTCAACTGAAGGTTTATGCTCGGGCAAGAACGACGTAGTCACCGGACAAAGACGACAGGGAAGAATATCTTTAACTTTTATTAAAGAAAATCCTTCATTTTCCCCCACTTCCGTCGCTGACAACGGCAAGAGCGACTAAATTATCTGTACATTCTACACCCTGACACATAAATTCGTTCAGGTGGCCATTTGCACTGATTTGCAACTTGTATCATGGTCTTGGACTATTGCTATCCAAGAAATATCTCCTGTAGCTCCTTTACGCTGCACAAATATGGTTTACGTTCTGCACTTCAGAGGGCGCTTTGTGAGTCAACCTCTAACAAATAAAGGGCCGATTGGGCCGATTCCTCTTTATTGAATTATAATGCTCTTGTGTTGTTTTTGGCTCATTCTTTCAAAATCTTATGTACAATTAGTGACCTTGGTCACATAATGTCCGGAAAAGAAATCGTTTTCATGGCATGTCATGAGTAGTTTATTTAGCAACCTGCTTTGCATCTTCCCGTTTTGTTTGGGCTATGTGACGTTGCAAATAAGAGCCCTTATTGGTTGGAGAGCTTCAAAAGATTTAGGAAACTTTGAAAGCTAGAGCAGCCGCCATATGGGAAAATATACATTCTTTTATAGAGGCGTGTAAAGTACCGGCTCGGATTTTAGCCGTGTGAGCTAGCCTGGGTGCGCCACAATTGCGGCAGAACTACTATGATTGAAGCTCATGCAGTGCTTCCAACTCTGAATTAACAAAATTGTTCGTCATTTTGGGACACCGTTCGGCAACTACTTTAAACTCTATTAGCCCAAAATTCATTTGTTAAAACTGTAATGAAATGATAAGTGACAAAAATATGCAAAAATATGAAATAATATTTGGTACTAACATCTAGTCATCAGCAAAGGCGTGGTGACACTTACAGTATGTCCAAAAAATGATGGTGGTATTCCGTTTTGAAGGTTTTCCTGCATAAAAATTATGTAAGTAGCAGGACTCTTATAAAACTTGGGTAATGCAATCTTTTAAATGTTTGCCTCCCGTTTTGATGCAAATTTGTTAGCAATTGCATCATCCAAAAGTATATAAACCTTCCCATTGGAGTTATTTGAGGTCAGTCCTAAGCACCCCTCCACCATGGTGAAAGAGCACTACATCAAGCTGCGGGGTCGGGCTCTTGGCATGATTCAAGCTGGAATGCCCCAGAGGGCCGTCTCCGAGAGTCTGAAGATCCCTTTGCAAATGGTGGAGAACTGGTGGAAGCAAGCAAAGGCTGGCAAATTGCCTCAAAACTGACCTGTCCGTGGAAGGTGGCCATCAATCTCCAGTGTTGCAAAGCTTGTCATTGCCAAAACTCTAACTAAGAAGGGGCAATCTACGGAAAAGCTGGCACAAAGGCTGACCGCAAAAAGGTACCCAGTGTCTAAGTCCTCTTACCGCAAATATTTGCACAAAGCACTCAACGCTCAACCAAACAAACCCCAACTTCAACCAAAGCTAAGCAAGGCGCAATGAAAGGCGCGGCTTCAATTTTGCAAGGAGCCAAAGAACGGAACCCTGGAGGAGGAGGAGGGTCCTGTTCAACAACAAGAGTCCGTTTAAGCTTTTTCATCCTCCAAATTGCCAGACAGATTGCGTTTGGGCCATTAACATTGAAGACGTCCCAAAAGAGAAGTGTAAAGCTTTGGGATTTCATATAAGTGCGCCCTCTGGTACTACCATGAAGTAAGTGTCACCACACGTCTTACTGAAGAGAAAATGTTGGCACTACACATGTTTTCATGTTTTTTGCACATTTTTGTCTTTTGCCATGTAATGTTATCAGTAGGAAATGAATGGTGGACTTAAATGGTTTGAAGTAATTGTCAAAGGATGTCCTAAGATGGCAAACAATTTTGGCAATGAAGATTTGGAAGCACTGGATGTGGCATAATCATGGTAGTTCTTACCATGATTGTGGCGCAGCCTGGCTAGCTCACACAGCTGAATTCCGATCAGGTAGTTTACACGTCTCTATAACACTGATTGTGAAGTTTCCATTGATAATACAAGTTTGGACCTTTTTCAACTATCAGGCGGTTTTCAAATTGTATTTTATTCAGAAAAATCAGTCTGTGACTGCAGAGTATTATATTGATGAAATATTGTCCATGTCATTTTTGCCAGCTTTATCAAAGACTTACAAAAATGGTTCTAATCTTAAATGAAAATTGTTGCTTGATCCTACAAGAGGGATTTTCCCACAAGACAGGGCTCCAGCACACACTTTGAAGAAGGCCCAAAACTCCTTGTCAAGCAATTACTCCCCTCTAGCACTCTTCATAAAACGGGTTTGAGCAAGCTGTCCGACCCCATTTTTAAGAACGAAATTTTCAAGGGGTTATGATGGGGCTCAAGTTGCAATTTTTATCCATGTGGTGGAAACATTTCAATGAAACACAAGGAACAAGTCTGGGTTCAGGCTAACCTCCAGAGGTGTCGGAATTACCTTGATTACTTAAAGATGCAATCATGTCGCCCTCATTCAAGCATTTTGTAGAGATTGAAACAAAATTCCGAATGCCTCATCAATTCTTTGCAATTTCGGATGCATTTTGGTGCACTTTCGAGATGTGTTGCTAAATAAGGGCAATCAATAGAATATGTGATTTGTCACATCACTAAAAGTGACAATCCTCCCTGGTTTGTCATGTAGGTTCTTTTTGAGCATGTTGACATAGGAATTACTTTCCCTTATGATCGGTGCCTTGACCTTGTCGGATTTTGGCCTTGTCGGATTTGTATTGTCAGCCTCGAGAGTAGCAACTCAGGTCAACGTTGTCGCTGAAGAGATTAGCGTTCTCTTCCTCCACTTTTTTTAACCTTTCGAGCACGTTCTTCAGGTCTCATTCCATTGCTACAGCGGTTCTCTTTGAAGTATTTGTCGCCCTTGTTTTTGCATCACTTGCCATTGCACTCGTATGTTGCCAAAGAAATTCGATAAAATTTCACAAGTCCCAGAGACCGAATTTTTGAACGACTTGACTCGAAGAACGAACGCAAAATCTTCATTTGAGGAAAGGTCAGCTTCGTTAAAATCAGTTGAAAAGCCAATTTTTTACATCACTGGCATTCGTAGGCAAGTTTGTTTCGTGGTATCAGCTTTTGCCTAAATGTCCGAATAGGTGAGTGACTGAAATGCCATGGCCCTTAAAAATCCTTCCAGTGAACAAATGGGTAGGTGTGTGGTTGAGCAGTTATAGATTGAGGGATATGTTCAGAACTAACCCAGCCTGAACACAAGTTTCGATTCGGTACAACTTTTCGGCAACTATTTTCTTTTGAAACATTTTCTTATGGCTTAAAAAAATCAGGTAATTGCCTCCTTAATATTTCAGTCAGCTTTAGATTCTAAAAGGAATGCCTTTAGGTATGTCACTTAAATTCTTTAAATTAATATGCGTCCTGTGGAGTAAAAACGCTTTATGGCTTATTGCAGAAGTAAGCTGCATCAAACACCACGCGGCCATTTTTTAACGGGATTAGATTCAACCTTCAATTTGGGTGACACAGTGGTGCTTTGTGTGATAACATTTAGGAATAAACTCACCAAAAAAAATTGCTGGTATGATTTAACATTCAGAGGGGTATGTTTATAACGGGAATGAGCACAGGGAAATTTTCAAACAGAACCTTTACAAGTCTGACAAGTCTTTGAATTTCCACCGTTCAAGCGAAATTCGTTGTTTCTCGCTTGTTATCCCGAGCATAAGAAGACGTCACTGCTGGCAAGTACGACTTGATTATCGAAACAACTGCACTTCTGTAGAAAGCCATTTGAAAAAATTTACTGCCCCTAAAAAAGAATTTCAAAACCGGAAGAATAAAATGGCTTCAAATTAATTCAAATATACCAAGCAATTACATAAAAAAGAAACTGTCACATGGTAGCTTTACAAGTGTTTAAGGTTTGGAGTTTAGGGTTTATATCAGCTTTTTAACGCCATGTTTAGGTATAAAGCCGCGATGAAGTGCGACAGGCAGTATCTGTATTGGGACAGAAAGATTACCAATGCAGCTCTAGTAATGGCAAAAAAGACTGTTCCATGAAATTTCAAAGACTATCCTCTACTTGGAGTGACCTTCAACAATTCTTTGAATGATGGGATAGGAGAGCACAACATAGCTGAATGTGAAATATAAACAACGTCCCAGAACAACAAAAATCGTGGAGGGGGAATCCCAAATGCAACGGATTCTGTGGCTGCGGCGGAGATCACCGTCTTTGATTATTGGGTTAGAGATGGCCGTTGTTGGCGGTGGTGACTGGGAATCTAGGGTTGAAGTTTCGCGACGGAGGAATCTTCGGTTTCGTCGGAAGCGTCCCCCCGGTGTATCCACCCAGTAAAAGCGCCCATATAGTAATCTTTTTATGTCGACACCCCCTCTGGACCAATTTTTGTCTAAGGGCGATTGGAAAAGGACTGAATTGCTCAATGAAAAGTGAGCAAGCCCTGTGCCACCCGCAGCCTAAATCGAAGTGGTTCGGGACCGGGAGCGAGCCTCAGCAAAACCTAGGGGAGGCTGTGGGGAAGGTCGTACGTCCGGTAGAAGTCCACGAAGATGACGGCCGAAGAAGGCAAAGGCTGGACTGTAGCCGTCAGCTCTAGGTGTATTTCGCCAAGACAATAAAGCAGCGCGAAAAGCGGGGACATTAAGATCAAGTTTTCTCAACAGAAATTTCATCGATTTGACAGCCGCTTCGGCTAATCCATTGCTTTTGGGATGATAAGGGGATGAGGTCTCGTGTTAAATGTGAAAAGAGCGACAAAACTCCCGAAACAGATGGCAGAATTGAGGACCATTGTCGCTCTTGATATGGGCTGGAAAACCATTCTCCCAGAACCAACCGAGGAGGGTGAGACACACTGCCGACGTAGTAGTTACCTTGAGATGGGCCACGAAAGGATAACCACTGTAGCGATCAATGAGAACCAGGAAAGATTGTCCACCCAAATCAAACAGGTCAATCGAGACCTTCACCATTAGGTGTGTGGCAATTTCTGGAAAAAAACGGCTCAGGAGCGAGGGCAGGAAGACAAGATAGACATATGGGACAGCCAGCCACTCGAAGTCTAACTTCATTGGTCATTCCCGGCCAGAAGTAGAGTTGCCGTGCTAGTTCACAGGTTTTTGTCATCCCAGAGACTCATGGAGAAGATTGAGGATCCTCTTCCTCGCAGGATGAGGGATGATGATGCGTGAACCCGATACCAATAAGTTATGTTCGATGTGCATGGAGTCAAAGACACCCTTGTATGGGTTCAAACGAGCCGAAAGTTGACCTTTAGAGACATACTCTCGCAATTCAGCGTATTCAGAGTCGATGTTATCTCTAATTATGTTCATGGCTGGGTCTCCCGCGTCTATTGCTGCACAGACATCAACTCCTTGAGATGGATCAGAGGGGAAGAAAGGTGCCCGGCTCAGAGCGTCAGCAATGTAATGAGATTTTCCCGCTGACCATACAACCGCAAATGAATAAATAAGGAGGCGTTCCCGCATCCATTGAAGCCGATCATTACCCAAGGCACTGAGGGGTTTCTCGAAGATTCCAATGAGAGGACGTTATGATAGAAAAGGAAGGCATTCCACGCAAGTAAAAATCGCACTTAGTTATTGCCCAAACTATTGCAGAGCATTCTAGTTCTATTGTAGTGTAATTTCGTTGTGCAGGAGTGAGTGAGCAGGATCCACATTGAATCAGGCGAGGATGAGAAGTTGAATTGCGCTGGATGAGGGCATATCCCAGCCCATGAAGCCGTGACGCGTCTGTCAAGAGCTCCGTTGCAAGTCAAAAGGATGAACAACGGCTGAGGAACACAAGAGTTCTTTAGTGAATGTAAACTCGTGTTCATGCACTTCAAGCCATACAAAAGCATTCTCTTTCTTCAAGAGTTCTCGTAGGTGAACTGTGGAGTGGGCGAGATCAGGTAAGAAATGAGCAAGTTGATTGGCTAAAACCAAAACTGATTTGAGATCGGACACGTTAGCAAGTCGTGGAAAGTTTTTGATGGAGGAGAGTTTTGAAGGATCCGGCTTTATACCCTTCGAAGATGCCAGAAATCCTGCAAACTTAACTGCCTGACCAATCTCGAGCTTGGCTAAGATAATTTAATGCCCGCAGTCCGGCAACGATCAAGGACTATGTGAAGACGAGAAAAAAGAAGACCTCTGGTTGGCGCCTGGACGAGCATGTCGTCAACAATTTTGAGGAGCCATGGTAAGTTAGCAATAGCTGCATCCATTCGGATATTGAATTCATCACAACTCAAGTTCAGTCCCATTGGGGCTACACAATAACGATAACGGCCTGAGGGCAGGAGGAAAGTTGTAAGATCAGCACTGGCATTGTCAAGAGGAACTTGATAGTACCCGTGTACCGCGTCTACCTTAGCAACCCACCAAGCATCGGGTTTAATCTGTCGGATGAGGTCTGGGACGGACGAGAACGGATGTACGGGTCGTTTCACTGCCTTGTTGAGGATACGGTAATCTGTGACAAGTCTCACTTTCTTGCCACCCGGTTTGCCGACGAAGTGGGCGGGTGAGCACCAAGGGGTTGGCCAGGTGACTTTCTCAATGGCTCTTGCTGAAATTAATTTGTTAATTAATTCATCTGACATCTCTTGATAATGAAATGGAATAGGTCGAGCTGTAGTCACCTGGCATGGTTTATTGTTGGCTTTCAAATCGAGATCTATCCTCATTTTAGGCCCCTTTATGCAACCGGATGCTTCTCCAAGGGATGTAACCAGGACATCCTCGTAGTCAGCTTTTATCTGGTCAATATCATCTGGTATCACAATATTTCGGCAATCTTCAAATAGAGGCTCAGCCTCGCCAAAGTTGACGTCCACGCAATCTGTAAAGATCTCATCTTCGCTACTGGAATCCTCGCTTTGAAGGCCCCCAAGCCCGCTAATAAAGTCATCCTGGGCATATGCTCGATGAATGACAGCGGGTAAGGCCTCTGGTAAAATGTCAAGAGCCACAAGATCATGCCAGCTTATAAGAGCTGGTCCGGCCAGATCGGTGGAAACAATGGCATTTGTTGTGATTGTTGGTCCATTGGGGGCAGATGCCGAAAAAGAGACAGAACCTGTGTTGTTAAGGACGGTTCCATTTGCAGCCAACAAACGAACGCGTGAAGTGGAAGGTATTACACCTTTGGGAAGAGCTGAAGCTGGAAGAACAGTACGTGAAGCACCTGTGTCAGCAATAGCAAGTAGGTATGTCGAAAGTCCGTGAGTAAAGTTGCACCGAAGTTTGATATCTGGAGTGTCTCTCGAGGACGTGAAAGATGAGACCCGAGCCGACAATGGACTATGGTGACGAAAGGGGGTTGCATCGCGACGTGAAGGTTTTGAATACCTCTCTGGTGCGCGTCCTCAAGAAGGGGACCGTGGGCGGAGTGTTAAGTTGTAACGCCCTCCCCGGCAAACTCGAGCCAAGTGTCCAGTCTTGTTACATTTTAAACAGCGTATCTCTCTCACTGGGCACTGGTTTCGACGATGGGAAGTTTGCCCGCATCCATCACATTTCTCTTGAGTAATGGCGTCGACGAGGACTTGCAAAGATGCAATTTGTTGTTTGTCCTTGCCAGATTCGAAGGCCGTCCCGGTTGAGAGTATACCTGCGAGGCTAGAATTTTGTGCATCCAATAGCTTTATGAACAAATATGGCTCCTCTCTGCAAGCGTATATGGTTTGAAACATGTGAAGGTCGTCAACAGTAAGCTTGTCAAGTGCTGCCTCATCGCCAATGTTCCGCAGCCTGTGATAAAAGTCAAGGAGCTTTTGTCCATGTTCCTTTTTTTGTTCAAACCAAAGGAGTCTTCGACGAAAAACTGGATGAATTTCCAGAAAGCGCAATTATAACGCTTCAAAGCATTCAGTTAGTGATGTTGCCGATTGAATGTTTCTGCGTAAGGTTATGGCAAGAGCTCCTTCTACCCGACTGAGAAGAAATTCCTTTTCTTCATCCACGTCCAAGGTGGACATATTTGAAGCAGTGTGGAAAGCTTTGAATTTATTGATCCACTCTCTCATTTCAGAGGGGGTAGAGTCTTGCTACAGGAGTGGAGGCCTTAGATCACTGACTGGTTTGAAATGAGCATGATAGTGATCGCCACCTTGGGATCTACCTTGTCCCGCTGATGATATCATGCAACCAGCTTTTCCAAGGGAATCCATTAGTTCATCTAGCAGAGGTTTGTGCTCAAGCTCAGCCTCTGGCTCTTAGATCGCGATTTCGTCGACAATGTCAGCGATCTTCTCAATTCGAGTTTGAAAGCCATCAACGAGGTTATTCATGTGTAAAAAGTTGGGCAATTCTCCAAATGCCAGGTCTTGAAGAAACCGCCGTTCCCTCGAAAAATGACCTTTGTGGGATCGTATGGACGAGTGAAGTGAGGCCGTCGACATCTTGGAGGACATCCTCCTTGTCGCCTTCTCTTCCTCCTTGGGATTTGCGGTTGCCATGGGACAGGTAAAGTCAGAACACTGGCAAGCAAGTGAAGAAGTCAGAAGATTCGATGATTGGTTGATGTGGGCCGGAACCAAGGCGAGTGCACCAGTGGGAGCAGAGAGGTGCGTTAACCATTGTAGAGTTACGGTATCCTACCGACTGCGCCATGTTATGTCTGGATTGATGTTCCCTTCAACATGGCTATAGACCGAGTGACGTTTAATGAGCAAAAGGCAAACGAGCTGACCGACAGCATACATGACATGAGAATATCACACACTTCAACACAAATAAAGGTGTAGTCCTCCAAAAAATGGAAAGTTCGATGAGCATATCCAGCTGAAGGTGGGTAAGGCTTTTCAAATGTGTGGTTGGATATATCGCACGTTTAAGTCCAGAGATAGCATCACGATGCTAACTATGTACAAGTCGATTGTCCAGCCACATCTTGAATACGCCTCACCCATTTGGGCTCCAATGAGTTCAGCAGGTTTGCAAAAGGTCGAGCAAGTCAAAAGATGTTTCACTAGGAACATCACAGGAATGAGAGAGCTCTCGTATTGGGAAAGGTTAGAACGGTTGGGATTGTACAGTACTCAGAGAAGGTACGAAAGGTATCTGATATTGTACGTTTTCAAAAGTATCCATGAGCTTTGTCCCACCCAGGGTTTAGAGTCAATTCTAGTGACCGTAGAGGCTTAACGTGCGTTTTGAGAGCACCTTCAAGCCCTCGAGAATCCAGGCTAGTTAAAACAATGAAGTCCAACTCTCTCTTCTCGGGCTCCTTCATTGTTCAATTTGCTGCCCTCAAATATTCGTAGGGTTTATGTAGGGGTTGATCCAGTAGCAAAATTTAAGTCAGACTTGGACAAGTTTTTGACTAAAATTCCGGATCAACCTTATATTCAAGATTAGCCAGATCAGCCAACTCCAATTCGTTGGTCGATCAAATAATATATATAATAAAGTCAAGTAAAATAAATAATCTTCTCGTCTTGAACTGCTGGGATTCCAACCCGGTAGCGGTAAGGAAGTCCGCAAAAAAAAAAAAAAATAATCTACATGACATCGGCTTCCCTTTTGAAAAAAAGTTGACGGCAGGATTGGAGCATGCATTGTCACCTAAAAATGATTCCGATTATTTTCCATTGTTATAAAATTTGGCTTCTCGGATCTTGGAGGCTGCGCTCGTCAGGGGTCGCTTTTCATGCTCGTACTCTTCTACTAGAGAGCCCTAGTCTAAGCTTGAGTTATTCCCATTTATTATCCAATAATTGCGGACATTTTGTTTATTTTTTGTTTATAGCTTTGACACGCTTGTAATGTTGCTCGCTATGAGGTCAATTAAGAAAATCCCCGGCTTCTCATAAACATGTTTGAAGCCCCAGCAAACAAACGACTGTTCTTGTATGTAATGTGCCTCCCAATAAGCTAGAAATGATCATTTTTTACATCAGGGTAGTCTACTACTAGATTATTGCATCTCAAGGTTCCGGAAGAAAGTGGGTAGTCAGAATTATTATTACGCTTGTTATCCACTTTCTTAAAAGTTACTTTCCGGGACTTTGTTCTCTGCACCTCCCGCGCCAAGGTTTTACTGACTAGAAGTGATTGCCAAGCCAACCGTCATATATTCAATTTACTCCCAGTTGCTTCATCATGAACCTTTGGTCTCTTTTTAGAAACATATCGATGTTGTGGTGCCGAAACCACTTTTGACTTGGGATACATGGTTTGGCAAACAAATAAGCAGCTACAAGCCCATCACGCCGTCCCCGACAGTTGTTGCTTAAAACGGAAACGAGATTGCGGTTATGACATTTTTGTAAAACACGAATTGATCAAAATGTCGGAATATGTTAAAAAGATCCATGTGCATGGATGCATTCGAGCAATGGAATATGTTTTAAAGGTGAGTTTAAGAATTGAGGACGACGCGACGAGTGACATGTCCCATGTTTTTCCTTTCATTCTAGGACCACGTTGCGCCTATTTTATTTATTTTTGCCATATCTGGCACAGTCCTAGCCATTGTCGAGTTACTCGGTGTGGTTTTGGCTTGTTGTTTGGCCAATGTGATCTTGGAAGAAAATCGAGAGAGCTTACGAACCGAAAGGGTGAACACTTTAAAACGCATGAAGGCTGCTGAAGAAAACTTTGATATCTAGACAATTTCTCTGGCTCACTCAAGCACTCAAAATATGTAATAAATATACAAATGAAAAGCTTCTCGGCATTCTTTATGTATCTGAAGCTTTCAAATGCTGATGAAATTTTTTATAACGTTATATTACATCGATCCAATGAATTACGCCAGTAAATACTTCAATGTACCAAATGCAGCTTCATTAGCATCATCCTCTATCTGTGTTCTCTCTGCAGCCACATTAAGATCAAGGGTAGCTTTACGTCTGACAAATTCTCTCTCCACGACTAAATCAAGGCCTTGATCTGGGTCCGGGGTAAGAGTTTCTGCTCTGTTAATGTTTGTTTGCTCGGATTTTGGTAAAATTGGTGCCTGAGCTAGATTCCTGGGTATGGTAGGTGTTCCCATTAAGACTTCTGTGGGAGACATATTTGAGTCAACAGATTCCATAAGTGTTCTAGTTGAAGATCCAGGCACCGGGCTGGTGGGTGATGCAACAATCGATGCAGTGGGTGATCCCGGAACGGACATGGAAGGTGACCCAGCGATAGAAGTTATGGTTGATCCAGCAAGGGAAGTGGTTGATGACATAGGGATGGAAGTTGTGGGAGATCCAGCTACAGAAGGTGTTGGCGATCCAGCTATGGTAGTTGTTGGTGATCCAGCTATGGTAGTTGTTGGTGATACAGCTATGGTAGTTGTTGGTGATCCAGTTATAATAGTGGTGGGTGATCCACCTATGGTAGTGCTGGGTGATCTAGGAATGGAGTTTGTGGGTGATCCAGCAATAGAAGTTGTGGGTGATCCAGCTATGGTAGTTGTGGGTGATCCAGGAATTGAGATAGAGGGTGAACCAATCAGGGTGCTTGTTCGAGAAACGACGGAAGGTGAGGTTGGAGATGCAAAAGATGACGGTGTAGACGATCCTATTGAAGTCATTAATGGAGATCCAGTAGTTGAACCTTCTGTATTTGTTCCTGAAATAAAATTATTAACATACAAACTGGAAATGCACTCAAAGTTTACCCCGCAACACCGAAGTGGTTAGAACAAGATTTAACAGATTAACATGTTTTCCAATGTGTGGATGTGTGGACTGAAATGTCCTGACAACGTCAAAAGAGCCTATCATATTTAAAAAGATACTAAAGGTGGCAAAGCTGGGACAAGGCATTCTCAAAAGGTAAATACAAGACCAGAAAACATAATTTGTTTCGGAAAAGCCTTCTTGGGAAGGTATGATATTGCCACCCATTGAAAAAACCATTGAGAATGGGATTTAATGAGGTTGCAAAAAATGTGACCTGTGGTATTACTGTAAATCAAAAAGCAAACATATCTTCCAATCAAAACGCCTAATAAAAAACCAGTTGATACCTGCTGTTGACAAATTCGCAATTGGAGTTGAAATCACAACAATGGAAGTCGGACTTTGTGTTGAGCTTGATGATAAAAAAGGACCCAGGGTGGTAGAGTTGGAAAGGGCAGAAGAACCAGATGAGACCCTCGAGGTCAATGAGGAACCAGCGGATGTTGAACTTGAACGTGAAATAGAACCAGAACTCATCATTGATGTAGAGCCATCTATTGAACTTGTTCTAGAAACAGAGGAGCCAGGCGATACGGAGCTTGATGACAAAGAAGAACCAGGGGAAGTGGAACTTGCAGAAGAAGAGGAACTGGACATTGTTGAAACTTCAGCAGAAGTTGAATCTGGTGATGTGTTGATCAAAGAGGTGCTTGAAGTTGGCGATATGGAGCTCGAGGCCAACGAGGAACCTGCCATTTGTTGAACTTGAAGAGATGAAACAGAACCTGAAGTATTGATGTTGAGGTATCTGTTGCAGATGTTGTAGAGACAGAGGGAGCCAGGCGTTACGGAGCTTGATGACAAAGAAGAACCAGGGGAAGTGGAACTTGCAGAAGAAGAGGAACCGGACATTGTTTGAAACTTCAGCAGAAGATGAATCTGGTGATGTGTTGATCAAAGAGGTGCTTGGAGTTGGCGATTATGGAGCTCGAGGCCAACGAGGAACCTGCCGTTGTTGAACTTGAAGATGAAACAGAACCTGAAGTTATTGTTGATGAAATTGATGTTGAGGTATCTGTTGCAGATTGTGTTAGAGACAGATGAGCCAGGCGTTACGGAGCTTGATGACAAAGAAGAACCAGGGGAAGTGGAACTTGCAGAAGAGAGGAAACTGGACATTGTTGAAACTTCAGCAGAAGGTTGAATCTGGTGATTTGTGTTGATCAAAGAGGTGCTTGAAGTTGGCGATATGGAGCTCGAGGCCAACGAGGAACCTGCCGTTGTTGAACTTGAAGATGAAACAGAACCTGAAGTTATTGTTGATAATTGATGTTGAGGTATCTGTTGCAGATGTTGTAGAGACAGAGAGCCAGGCGTTACGGAGCTTGATGACAAAGAAGAACCAGGGGAAGTGGAACTTCAGAAGAAGAGGAACCGGAAATTGTTGAAAACTTCAGCAGAAGTTGAACCTGGTGATGTGTTGATCAAAGAGGTGCTTGAAGTTGGCGATATGGAGCTCGAGGCCAACGAGGAACCTGCCGTTGTTGAACTTGAAGATGAAACAGAACCTGAAGTTATTTTGATGTTGAGGTATCTGTTGCAGATGTTGTAGAGACAGAGGAGCCAGGCTTACGGAGCTTGATGACAAAGAAGAACCAGGGGAAGTGGAACTTGCAGAAGAAGAGGAACTGGACATTGTTGAAACTTCAGCAGAAGTTGAATCTGGTGATGTGTTGATCAAAGAGGTGCTTGAAGTTGGCGATATGGAGCTCGAGGCCAACGAGGAACCTGCCGTTGTTGAACTTGAAGATGACAAAGACCTGAAGTTATTGTTGATGAAATTGATGTTGAGGGTATCTGTTGCAGATGTTGTAGAGACAGAGGAAGCCAGGCGTTACGGAGCTTGATGACAAAGAAGAACCAGGGGAAGTGGAACTTGCAGAAGAGGGGGAAGACATTGTTGAAACTTCAGCAGAAGTTGAACCTGGTGATGTGTTGATCAAAGGAGGTGCTTGAAGTTGGCGATATGGAGCTCGAGGCCAACGGAGGAACCTGCCGTTGTTGAACTTGAAGATGAAACAGAACCTGAAGTTATTGATGTTGAGGTATCTGTTGCAGATGTTGTAGAGACAGAGGAGCCAGGCGTTACGGAGCTTGATGACAAAAGAACCAGGGGAAGTGGAACTTGCCGAAGAAGAGGGGAACTGGACATTGTTGAAACTTCAGCAGAAGTTGAACCTGGTGATGTGTTGATCAAAGAGGTGCTTGAAGTTGGCGATATGGAGCTCGAGGCCAACGAGGAACCTGCCGTGTTGAACTTGAAGATGAAACAGAACCTGAAGTTATTGTTGATGAAATTGATGTTGAGGTATCTGTTGCAGATGGTTGTAGAGACAGAGGAGCCAGGCGTTACGGAGCTTGATGACAAAAAGAACCAGGGGAAGTGGAACTTGCAGAAGAAGAGGAACCGAAATTGTTGAAACTTCAGCAGAAGATGAACCTGGTGATGTGTTGAATCAAAGAGGTGCTTGAAGTTGGCGATATGGAGCTCGAGGCCAACGAGGAACCTGCCGTTGTTGAACTTGAAGATGAAACAGAACCTGAAGTTATTGATGTTGAGGTATCTGTTGCAGATGTTGTAGAGACAGAGAGCCAGGCGTTACGGAGCTTGATGACAAAGAAGAACCAGGGGAAGTGGAACTTGCAGAAGAGGAGGAACTGGACATTGTGAAACTTCAGCAGAAGTTGAACTGGTGATGTGTTGATCAAAGAGGGCTTGAAGTTGGCGATATGGAGCTCGAGGCCAACGAGAACCTGCCGTTGTTGAACTTGAAGATGAAACAGAACTGAAGTTATTGTTGAAGAAATTGATGTTGAGGTATCTGTTGCAGGGTGTTGTAGAGACAGAGGAGCCAGGCGTTACGGAGCTTGATGACAAAGAAGAACCAGGGGAAGTGGAACTTGCAGAAGAGGAGGAACTGGACATTGTTGAAAACTTCAGCAGAAGTTGAACCTGGTGATGTGTTGATCAAAGAGGTGCTTGAAGTTGGCGATATGGAGCTCGAGGCCAACGAGGAACCTGCCGTTGTTGAACTTGAAGATGAAACAGAACCTGAAGTTATTGATGTTGAGGTATCTGTTGCAGATGTTGTAGAGACAGAGGAGCCAGGCGTTACGGAGCTTGATGACAAAGAAGAACCAGGGGAAGTGGAACTTGCAGAAGAAGAGGAACTGGACATTGTTGAAACTTCAGCAGAAGTTGAACCTGGTGATGTGTTGATCAAAGAGGTGCTTGAAGTTGGCGATATGGAGCTCGAGGCCAACGAGGAACCTGCCGTTGTTGAACTTGAAGATGAAACAGAACCTGAAGTTATGTTGATGAATTGGTTGAGGTATCTGTTGCAGATGTTGTAGAGACAGAGGAGCCAGGCGTTACGGAGCTTGATGACAAAGAAGAACCAGGGGAAGTGGAACTTGCAGAAAGAGGAGGAACTGGACATTTTTGAAACTTCAGCAGAAGTTGAACCTGGTGATGTGTTGATCAAAGAGGTGCTTGAAGTTGGCGATATGGAGCTCGAGGCCAACGAGGAACCTGCCGTTGTTGAACTTGAAGATGAAAACAGAACCTGAAGTTTATTGATTGTTGAGGTATCTGTTGCAGATGTTGTAGAGACAGAGGAGCCAGGCGTTACGGAGCTTGATGACAAAAGAAGAACAGGGGAAGTGGAACTTGCAGAAGAAGAGGAACTGGACATTGTTGAAACTTCAGCAGAAGTTGAACCTGGTGATGTGTTGATCAAAGAGGTGCTTGAAGTTGGCGATATGGAGCTCGAGGCCAACGAGGAACCTGCCGTTGTTGAACTTGAAGATGAAACAGAACCTGAAGTTATTGTTGATGAAATTGATGTTGAGGTATCTGTTTGCAGGGTTGTAGAGACAGAGGAGCCAGGCGTTACGGAGCTTGATGACAAAGAAGAACCAGGGAAGTGGAACTTGCAGAAGAGGAGGAACTGGACATTGTTGAAACTTCAGCAGAAGTTGAACCGGTGATGTGTTGATCAAGAGTGCTTGAAGTTGGCGATATGGAGCTCGAGGCCAACGAGGAACCTGCCGTTGTTGAACTTGAAGATGAAACAGAACCTGAAGTTATTGATGTTGAGGTATCGTTGCAGATGTTGTAGAGACAGAGGAGCCAGGCGTTACGGAGCTTGATGACAAAGAAGAACCAGGGCAAGTGGAACTTGCAGAAGAAGAGGAACTGGACATTGTTGAAACTTCAGCAGAAGTTGAACCTGGTGATGTGTTGATCAAAAGAGGTGCTTGAAGTTGGCGATACTGGAGCTCGAGGCCAACGAGGAACCTGCCGTTGTTGAACTTGAAGATGAAACAGAACCTGAAGTTATGTTGATGAAATTGATGTTGAGGTATCTGTTGCAGATGTTGTAGAGACAGAGGAGCCAGGCGTTACGGAGCTTGATGACAAAGAAGAACCAGGGGAAGTGGAACTTGCAGAAGAGGAGGAAACTGGACATTGTTGAAACTTCAGCAGAAGTTGAAACTGGTGATGTGTTGATCAAAGAGGTGCTTGAAGTTGGCGATATGGAGCTCGAGGCCAACGAGGAACCTGCCGTTGTTGAACTTGAAGATGAAACAGAACCTGAAAGTTATTGATGTTGAGGTATCTGTTGCAGATGTTGTAGAGACAGAGGAGCCAGGCGTTACGGAGCTTGATGACAAAGAAGAACCAGGGGAAGTGGAACTTGCAGAAGAAGAGGAACTGGACATTGTTGAAACTTCAGCAGAAGTTGAACCTGGTGATGTGTTGATCAAAGAGGTGCTTGAAGTTGGCGATATGGAGCTCGAGGCCAACGAGGAACCTGCCGTTGTTGAACTTGAAGATGAAACAGAACCTGAAGTATGTGTGATTGATGTTGAGGTATCTGTTGCAGATGTTGTAGAGACAGAGGAGCCAGGCGTTACGGAGCTTGATGACAAAGAAGAACCAGGGAAAGTGGAACTTGCAGAAGAAGAGGAACCGGAAATTGTTGAAACTTCAGCAGAAGTTAACCTGGTGATGTGTTGATCAAAGAGGTGCTTGAAGTTGGCGATATGGAGCTCGAGGCCAACGAGGAACCTGCCGTTGTTGAACTTGAAGATGAAACAGAACCTGAAGTTATTTTGATGGTTGAGGTATCTGTTGCAGATGTTGTAGAGACAGAGGAGCCAGGCGTTACGGAGCTTGATGACAAAGAAGAACCAGGGGAAGTGGAACTTGCAGAAGAAGAGGAACTGGACATTGTTGAAACTTCAGCAGAAGTTGAACCTGGTGATGTGTTGATCAAGAGGTGCTTGAAGTTGGCGATATGGAGCTCGAGGCCAACGAGGAACCTGCCGTTGTTGAACTTGAAGATGAAAACAGAAACCTGAAGTTATTGTTGATGAATTGATTGAGGTATCTGTTGCAGGTGTTGTAGAGACAGAGGAGCCAGGCGTTACGGAGCTTGATGACAAAGAAGAACCAGGGGAAGTGGAACTTGCAGAAGAGGAGGAACTGGACATTGTTGAAACTTCAGCAGAAGTTGAACCTGGTGATGTGTTGATCAAAAGAGGTGCTTGAAGTTGGCGATATGGAGCTCGAGGCCAACGAGGAACCTGCCGTTGTTGAAACTTGAAGATGAAACAGAACCTGAGTTATTGATGAAATTGATGTTGAGTATCTGTTGCAGATGTTGTAGAGACAGAGGAGCCAGGCGTTACGGAGCTTGATGACAAAGAAGAACCAGGGGAAGTGGAACTTGCAGAAGAAGAGGAACTGGACATTGTTGAAACTTCAGCAGAAGTTGAATCTGGTGATGTGTTGATCAAAGAGGTGCTTGAAGTTTGGCGATATGGAGCTCGAGGCCAACGAGGAACCTGCCGTTGTTGAACTTGAAGATGAAACAGAACCTGAGAGTTTATTGATGTTGAGGTATCTGTTGCAGATGTTGTAGAGACAGAGGAGCCAGGCGTTACGGAGCTTGATGACAAAGAAGAACCAGGGGAAGTGGAACTTGCAGAAGAGGAGGAACTGACATTGTTGAAACTTCAGCAGAAGTTGAACCTGGTGATGTGTTGATCAAAGAGGTGCTTGAAGTTGGCGATATGGAGCTCGAGGCCAACGAGGAAAACTGCGTTGTTGAACTTTGAAGATGAAACAGAACCTGAAGTTATTGATGTTGAGGTATCTGTTGCAGGTGTTGTAGAGACAGAGGAGCCAGGCGTTACGGAGCTTGATGACAAAGAGAACCAGGGAAGTGGGAACTTGCAAGAAGAAGAGGAACTGGAAATTGTTGAAACTTCAGCAGAAGTTGAATCTGGTGATGTTGTGATCAAAGAGGTGCTTGAAGTTGGCGATATGGAGCTCGAGGCCAACGAGGAACCTGCCGTTGTTGAACTTGAAGATGAAACAGAACCTGAAGTTAGTTGTATTGATGTTGAGGTATCTGTTTGCAGAGTGTTGTAGAGACAGAGGAGCCAGGCGTTACGGAGCTTGATGACAAAGAAGAACCAGGGAAGTGGAACTTGCAGAAGAGGAGGAACTGGACATTGTTGAAACTTCAGCAGAAGGTTGAACCTGGTGATGTGTTGATCAAAGAGGTGCTTGAAGTTGGCGATATGGAGCTCGAGGCCAACGAGAACCTGCCGTTGTTGAACTTGAAGATGAAACAGAACCTGAAGTTATTGATGTGAGGTATCTGTTGCAGATGTTGTAGAGGACAGAGGAGCCAGGCGTTACGGAGCTTGATGACAAAGAAGAACCAGGGGAAGTGGAACTTGCAGAAGAAGAGGAACTGGAAATTGTTGAAACTTCAGCAGAAGTTAACCTGGTGATGTGTTGATCAAAGAGGTGCTTGAAGTTGGCGATATTGGAGCTCGAAGGCCAACGAGGAACCTGCCGTTGTTGAACTTGAAGATGAAACAGAACCTGAAGTTATGTTGATGAATTGATGTTGAGGTATCTGTTGCAGATGTTGTAGAGACAGAGGAGCCAGGCGCTTACGGAGCTTGATGACAAAGAAGAACCAGGGGAAGTGGAAACTTGCAGAAGAGGAGGAACTGGACATTGTTGAAACTTCAGCAGAAGTTGAACCTGGTGATGTGTTGATCAAAGAGGTGCTTGAAGTTGGCGATTATGGAGCTCGAGGCCAACGAGGAACCTGCCGTTGTTGAACTTGAAGATGAAACAGAACCTGAAATTATTGATGTTGAGGTATCTGGTTGCAGGATGTTGTAGAGACAGAGGAGCCAGGCGTTACGGAGCTTGATGACAAAGAAGAACCAGGGGAAGTGGAACTTGCAGAAGAGAGGAACTGGAAATTGTTGAAACTTCAGCAGAAGTTGAACCTGGTGATGTGTTTGATCAAAAGAGGTGCTTGAAGTTGGCGATATGGAGCTCGAGGCCAACGAGGAACCTGCCGTTGTTGAACTTGAAGATGAAACGAACCTGAAGTTATTGTTGATGCAATTGATGTTAGGTATCTGTTGCAGATGTTGTAGAGACAGAGGAGCCAGGGCGTTACGAGCTTGATGACAAAGAAGAACCAGGGGAAGTGGAACTTGCAGAAGAAGAGGAACTGGACAATTGTTGAAACTTCAGCAGAAGGTTGAACCTGGTGATGTGTTGATCAAAGAGGTTGCTTGAAGTTGGCGATTATGGAGCTCGAGGCCCAACGAGAACCTGCCGTTGTTGAACTTTGAAGATGAAACAGAACTGAAGTTATGATGTTGAGGTATCTGTTGCAGATGTTTGTAGAGACAGAGGAGCCAGGCGTTACGGAGCTTGATGACAAAGAAGACCAGGGAAGTGGAACTTGAAGAAGAAGAGAACTGGAATTGTTGAAACTTCAGCAGAAGTTGAACCTGGTGATGTGTTGATCAAAGAGGTGCTTGAAGTTGCGATATGGAGCTCGAGGGCCAACAGAACCTGCCATCTCTCTCTT
>NC_081445.1:11016204-11024486 GCF_007210705.1 Tigriopus californicus | reverse complement strand
GGAGGTCGAATGAACGCCAATGAGATGGTACTCGTAAATTTGTTAAAAGTCCTCATTGACAAACCGACCTGTTAGTTGCTCTGAAAAGAGTCCTAAAAATGTTAATGACAACGGCCAAGGTGAGATTACTAATGAGAAAGGAGGTTGCCCAATCATCGCTGTCCATATAAGCCAAGACAATGATCCCAGAAAATGTCGCAATCATTCCAATCTGAAAAAACGTGTCTAGAAGTAGGAAGTAATGGTGGTGGCTGTTTTTAACAAAAGAGGTAATCATCAATCCTTTAATATTAGCCAAAATAAATATATTACAACAATGGCTTTACGCGTGAAAAACAAGTAAGAAATGAGGTTTTTTTTATTGTAGTGAGGGCAGAGGGTTAACGTGTGCTCTGAGAACGCCTTCAAGCCTTCGAGAGTTCATCTTAGCGCGAACATTAACATTGAAGGCCTCATCACCTCTCTTCTTTCTTCTTTCTCGGACTCCTTCATTGTTCAAATTTCTTCCCTCAACTATCCGTAGAGAATATGAAGACGTGAATACAGCGGCATAATTTTAAGTCAGATTTGGTCCAGTTTCTGATCAAAATACCAGATAAAAAGGATTTTCAAGGGCAAACCAGACCCTCCAATTCGAATCCGTCAAAGCATCAGATATTTTATAAATATGTTACATAATCATTTCATCTTGAAAAGGTAGGGATTCCATTCCCAGTAACTCATCAAATTTTGAACACTCTCGACCAGGTTATTTCGTCCTCGGTCAATTTGGAGCCGATATCCAGTTCATCACAATTAATTTCAATCAAAAGGCAATCGCTCAAGATAATTCGACGTTGATCTAAACATTTTCATCTTGTTGTATTGTATGTGGAGGTTTTTATAGAGGGTTAGATTACCCTTGGATCAATTTCAAAGAGAATGCTTCAATTAAATGGTATTTGATACAAGATGCGAACTAAAACATACATTTAGATCGTTGTACATATCAAACATAAGTCATTGTAATGCCTGTTTTCCACATAAATGAACTTCTGTCCAGTTTTCCTTCCGAGGTCAGGGTGACTTCTGCTCAGGCACAAACATCACAGGGTGCCGGCAAGTGAGGGAAAAAGATAGCTAACAGAGAGAGTGTTACATATTTGATTTACAATAACAGTTGGTGAATCATTACAAGCTGATATCTCATCTGTTTCTCGGTGGTCGTCACAACTAATGCTCTGTAATCTAATAGTACTCTTAAGGGTATTTACACAAATATAAACAAATGTTATTTTTCAGTTGTCTTCAAACTTGCTCTCACATTGATGTTACTTACATTGTTTGGGAAGGTGAACGGACTTGCTGAAAGAGTTGAACAGTGATTCCATTATGCCAAGCCACACTTCAGCCCTGCAGAAGTATTTTGTAATGGTCTTGACAAAGATTTTCTCTTAGCCTTTGGAGCCGTGAATTAGCCAATGCAGCTAGAGGACGATCGAAGACTCCTAAGAGTGGGCGGTGATCGGTAATAACCTCGAAAGATGAGATCCCGCGAAGATAAAATTCACATTTGCTTACTGCCCACCAGATTGCACACATTTCAAGTTCTACTACGGCGTAGTTTGACTGAGCGGGGGTAAGGGAGCAGGATCCGCATTGAATCAAACGGGGGTGATCATTGGGGTCCCGTTGGATGAGACTTGTCTCTGCACCTCCCGCGCCAAGGTTTTACTGACTAGAAGTGATTGCCAAGCAACCGTCATATATTCAATTTACTCCCAGTTGCTCTTCTCATGAACCTTTGGTCTTCTTTTTTAGAAACATATCGATGTTGTGGTGCCGAAACCACTTTTGACTTGGGATACATGGTTTGGCAAACAAATAAGCAGCTACAAGCCCATCACGCCGTCCCCGACAGTTGTTGCTTAAAAAGGAACGAGATTGCGGTTATGACATTTTTGTAAAACACGAATTGATCAAAATGTCGGAATATGTTAAAAAGATCATGTGCAGGGATGCATTCGAGCAATGGAATATGTTTAAAGTGCGTTTAAGAATTGAGGACGACGCGACGAGTGACATGTCCAATGTTTTTCCTTTCATTCTAGGACCACGTTGCGCCTATTTTATTTATTTTTGCCATATCTGGCACAGTCCTAGCCATTGTCGAGTTACTCGGTGTGGTTTTGGCTTGTTGTTTTGGCCAATGTGATCTTGGAAGAAAATCGAGATGTACGCTTACGAACCGAAGGGTGAACACTTTAAAACGCATGAAGGCTGCTGAAGAAAACTTTGATATCTAGACAATTTCTCTGGCTCACTCAAGCACTCAAAATATGTAATAATATACAAATGAAAAGCTTCTCGGCATTCTTTATGTATCTGAAGCTTTCAAATGCTGATGAATTTTTTATAACGTTATATTACATCGATCCAATGAATTACGCCAGTAAATACTTCAATGTACCAAATGCAGCTTCATTAGCATCTATCTCTATCTGTGTTCTCTCTGCAGCCACATAAGATCAGGGTAGCTTTACGTCTGACAATTCTCTCTCCACAGCTAAATCAAGGCCTTTGATCTGGGTCCGGGGTAAGAGTTTCTGCTCTGTTAATGTTTTTTGCTCGGATTTTGGTAAAATTGGTGCTGAGCTAGATTCCTGGGTATGGTAGGTGTTCCCATTAAGACTTCTGTGGGAGACATATTTGAGTCAACAGATTCCATAAGTGTTCTAGTTGAAGATCCAGGCACCGGGCTGGTGGGTGATGCAACAATCGATGCAGTGGGTGATCCCGAACGGACATGGAAGGTGACCCAGGGATAGAAGTTATGGTTGATCCAGCAAGGGAAGTGTTGATGACATAGGGATGGAAGTTGTGGGAGATCCAGCTACAGAAGGTGTTGGCGATCCAGCTATGGTAGTTTGTTGTGATCAGCTATGGTAGTTGTTGGTGATACAGCTATGGTAGTTGTTGGTGATCCAGTTATAATAGTGGTGGGTGATCCACCTATGTAGTGCTGGTGATCTAGGAATGGAGTTTGTGGGTGATCCAGCAATAGAAGTTGTGGGTGATCCAGCTATGGTAGTTTGTGGGTGATCCAGGAATTGAGATAGAGGGTGAACCATAGGGTGCTTGTTCGAGAAACGACGGAAGGTGAGGTTGGAGATGCAAAAGATGACGGTGTAGACGATCCTATTGAAGTCATTAATGGAGATCCAGTAGTTGAACCTTCTGTATTTGTTCCTGAAATAAAATTATTAACATACAAACTGGAAATGCACTCAAAGTTTACCCGCAACCCGAAGTGGTTAGAACAAGATTTAACAGATTAACATGTTTTCCAATGTGTGGAATGTGTGGACTGAAATGTCCTGACAACGTCAAAAGAGCCTATCATATTTAAAAAGATACTAAAGGTGGCAAGCTGGGACAAGGCATTCTCAAAAGGTAAATACAGACCAGAAAAACATAATTTGTTTCGGAAAAGCCTTCTTGGGAAGGTATGATATTGCACCCATTGAAAAAACCATTGAGAATGGGATTTAATGAGGTTGCAAAATGTGACCTGTGTGTATTACTGTAAATCAAAAAGCAAACATATCTTCCAATCAAAACGCCTAATAAAAACCAGTTGATACCTGCTGTTGACAAATTCGCAATTGGAGTTGAAATCACAACAATGGAAGTCGGACTTTGTGTGAGCTTGATGAATAAAAAAGGACCCAGGGTGGTAGAGTTGGAAAGGGCAGAAGACCAGATGAGACCCTCGAGGTCAATGAGGACCAGCGGATGTTGAACTTGAACGTGAAATAGAACCAGACTCATCATTGATGTGAGAGCCATCTATTGAACTTGTTCTAGAACAGAGGAGCCAGGCGATAAGGAGCTTGATGACAAGAAGAGCAGGGGAAGTGGAACTTGCAGAAGAAGAGGAACTGGACATTGTTGAAATTCAGCAGAAGTTGAATCTGGTGATGTGTTGATCAAAGAGGTGCTTGAAAGTTGGCGATATGGAGCTCGAGGCAACGAGGAACCTGCCATTGTTGAACTTGAAGATGAAACAGAACCTGAAGTTATTGATGTTGAGGTATCTGTTGCAGATGTTGTAGAGACAGAGGAGCCAGGCGTTACGGAGCTTGATGACAAAGAAGAACAGGGGAAGTGGAACTTGCAGAGAAGAGGAACCGGAAATGTTGAAACTTCAGCAAGAGATGAACCTGGTGATGTGTTGATCAAAGAGGTGCTTGGAGTTGAGTATGGAGCTCGAGGCCAACGAGGAACTTGCCGTTGTTGAACTTGAAGATGAAACAGAACCTGAAGTTATTGTTGATGAAATTAATGTTGAGGTATCTGTTGCAGATGTTGTAGAGACAGATGAGCCGGCGTTACGGCAACTTGATGACAAAGAAAGAACCAGGGGAAGTGGAACTTGCAGAAGAAGAGAAACTGGACATTGTTGAAACTTCAGCAGAAGTTGAATCTGGTGATGTTGTTTGATCAAAGAGGTGCTTGAAGTTGGCGATATGGGAGCTCGAGGCCAAGAGGAACCTGCCGTTGTTGAACTTGAAGATGAAACAGAACCTGAAGTTATTGTTGATGAAATTGATGTTGAGGTATCTTTTGCAGAGTTGTAGAGACAGAGAGCCAGGCGTTACGGAGCTTGATGACAAAGAAGAACCAGGGGAAGTGGAACTTGCAGAAGAGGAGGAACTGGAATTGTTGAAACTTCAGCAGAAGTTGAACCTGGTGATGTGTTGATCAAAGAGGTGCTTGAAGTTGGCGATATGGAGCTCGAGGCCAACGAGGAACCTGCCGTTGTTGAACTTGAAGATGAAACAGAACCTGAAGTTATTGATGTTGAGGTATCTGTTGCAGATGTTGTAGAGACGAGGAGCCAGGCATTACGGAGCTTGATGACAAAGAAGAACAGGGGAAGTGGAACTTGCAGAAGAAGAGGAACTGGACTTGTTGAAACTTCAGCAGAAGTTGAACCTGGTGATGTGTTGATCAAAGAGGTGCTTGAAGTTGGCGATATGGAGCTCGAGGCCAACGAGGAACCTGCCGTTGTTGAACTTGAAGATGAAACAGAACCTGAAGTTATTGTTGATGAAATGATGTTGAGGTATCTGTTGCAGGGTTGTAGAGACAGAGGAGCCAGCGTTACGGAGCTTGATGACAAAGAAGAACCAGGGGAGTGGAACTTGCAGAAGAGGAGGAACTGGCATTGTTGAAACTTCAGCAGAAGTTGAACCTGGTGATGTGTTGATCAAAGAGGTGCTTGAAGTTGGCGATATGGAGCTCGAGGCAACGAGGAACCTGCCGTTTGTTGAACTTGAAGATGAAACAGAACCTGAAGTTATTGATGTTGAGGTATCTGTTGCAGATGTTGTAGAGACAGAGGAGCCAGGCGTTACGGAGCTTGATGACAAAGAAGAACCAGGGAAGTGGAACTTGCAGAAGAAGAGGAACTGGAACTTGTTGAAACTTCAGCAGAAGTTGAACCTGGTGATGTGTTGATCAAGAGGTGCTTGAAGTTGGTGGTATGGAGCTCGAGCCAACGAGGAACCTGCCGTGTTTGAACTTGAAGATGAAACAGAACCTGAAGTTATTGTTGATGACATTGATGTTGAGGTATCTGTTGTGCAGGTGTTTGTAGAGACAGAGGAGCAGGCGTTGGGAGCTTGATGACAAAGAAGAACCAGGGGAAGTGGAACTTGCAGAAGAGGAGGAACTGGACATTGTTGAAACTTCAGCAGAAGTTGAACCTGGTGATGTGTTGATCAAAGAGGTGCTTGAAGTTGGCGATATGGAGCTCGAGGCCAACGAGGAACCTGCCGTTGTTGAACTTGAAGATGAAACAGAACCTGAAGTTATTGATGTTGAGAGTATCTGTTGCAGATGTTGTAGAGACAGAGGAGCCAGGCGTTACGGAGCTTGAAGAAAAGAAAACAGGGGAAGTGGAACTTGCAGAAGAAGAGAAACTGGACATTGTTGAAAACTTCAGCAGAAGTTGAATCTGGTGATGTGTTGATCAAAAGAGGTGCTTGAAGTTGGCGATATGGAGCTCGAGGCCAACGAGGAACCTGCCGTTGTTGAACTTGAAGATGAAACAGAACCTGAAGTTATTGTTGATGAAATTGATGTTGAGGTATCTGTTGCAGATGTTGTAGAGACAGAGAAGCCAGGCGTTACGGAGCTTGATGACAAAGAAGAACCAGGGGAAGTGGAACTTGCAGAAGAAGAGGAACTGGACATTGTTGAAACTTCAGCAGAAGTTGAACCTGGTGATGTGTTGATCAAAGAGGTGCTTGAAGTTGGCATATGGAGCTCGAGGCCAACGAGGAACCTGCCGTTGTTGAACTTGAAGATGAAACAGAACCTGAAGTTATTGATGTTGAGGTATCTGTTGCAGAGTTTGTAGAGACAGAGGAGCCAGGCGTTACGGAGCTTGATGACAAAGAAGAACCAGGGGAAGTGGAACTTGAAGAAAGAAGAGGAAACTGGAAATTGTTGAAACTTCAGCAGAAGTTGAACCTGGTGATGTGTTGATCAAAGAGGTGCTTGAAGTTGCGATATGGAGCTCGAGGCCAACGAGGAACCTGCCGTTGTTGAACTTGAGAATGAAACAAGAACTGAAGTTATTGTTGATGCAATTGATGTTGAGGTATCTGTTGCAGATGTTGTAGAGACAGAGGAGCCAGGCGTTACGGAGCTTGATGACAAAGAAGAACCAGGGGAAGTGGAACTTGCAGAAGAAGAGGAACTGGAAATTGTTGAAACTTCAGCAGAAGTTAAACCTGGTGATGTGTTGTTCAAAGAGGTGCTTGAAGTTGGCGATATGGAGCTCGAGGCCAACGAGGAACTGCCGTTGTTGAACTTGAAGATGAAACAAGAACCTGAAGTTATTGATGTTGAGGTATCGTTTGCAGATGTTGTAGAGACAGAGGAGCAGGCGTTACGGAGCTTGATGACAAAGAAGAACCAGGGGAAGTGGAACTTGCAGAAGAAGAGGAACTGGACATTGTTGAAATTCAGCAGAAGTTGAATCCTGGTGATGTGTTGATCAAAGAGGTGCTTGAAGTTGGCGATATGGAGCTCGAGGCAACGAGGAACCTGCCTTGTTGAACTTGAAGATGAAACAGAACCTGAAGTTATTGTTGATGAAATTGATGTTGAGGTATCTGTTGCAGTGTTGTAGAGACAGAGGAGCCAGGCGTTACGGAGCTTGATGACAAAGAGAACCAGGGGAAGTGGAACTTGCAGAAGAGGAGGAACTGACATTGTTGAAACTTCAGCAGAAGTTGAACCTGGTGATGTGTTGATAAAGAGGTGCTTGAAGTTGGCGATATGGAGCTCGAGGCCAACGAGGAACCTGCCGTGTTGAACTTGAAGATGAAACAGAACCTGAAGTTATTGATGTTGAAGGTATCTGTTGCAGATGTTTGTAGAGACAGAGGAGCAGGCGTTACGGAGCTTGATGACAAAGAAGAACCAGGGAAGTGGAACTTGCAGAAGAAGAGGAACTGGAAATTGTTGAAACTTCAGCAGAAGTTGAACCTGGTGATGTTTTGATCAAAGAGGTGCTTGAAGTTGACGATATGGAGCTCGAGGCCAACGAGGAACCTGCCGTTTGTTGAACTTGAAGATGAAACAGAACCTGAAGTTATTGTTGATGCAATTGATGTTGAGGTATCTGTTGCAGATGTTGTAGAGACAGAGGAGCTAGGCGTTACGGAGCTTGATGACAAAGAAGAACCAGGGAAGTGGATTTGCAGAAGAAGAGAACGGAAATTGTTGAAACTTCAGCAGAAGTTGAAACCTGGTGATGTGTTGATCAAAGAGGTGCTTGAAGTTGGCGATATGGAGCTCGAGGCCAACGAGGAACCTGCCGTTGTTGAACTTGAAGATGAAACAGAACCTGAAGTTATTGATGTTGAGGTATCTGTGCAGATGTTGTAGAGACAGAGGAGCCAGGCGTTACGGAGCTTGATGACAAAAGAAGAACCAGGGAAATGGAACTTGCAGAAGAAGAGGAACTGGACATTGTTTGAAACTTCAGCAGAAGTTGAACCTGGTGCGTGTTGATCAAAGAGGTGCTTGAAGTTGGCGATATGGAGCTCGAGGCCAACGAGGAACCTGCCGTTGTTGAACTTGAAGATGAAACAGAAGCTGAAGTTATTGTTGATGAAATTGATGTTGAGGTATCTGTTGCAGATGTTGTAGAGACAGAGGAGCCAGGCGTTACGGAGCTTGATGACAAAGAAGAACCAGGGGAAGTGGAACTTGCAGAAGAAGAG
>NC_081445.1:10972196-11016153 GCF_007210705.1 Tigriopus californicus | reverse complement strand
GACATTGTTGAAACTTCAGCAGAAGTTGAACCTGGTGATGTGTTGATCAAAGAGGTGCTTGAAGTTGGCGATATGGAGCTCGAGGCCAACGAAGAACCTGCCGTTGTTGAACTTGAAGATGAAACAGAAGCTGAAGTTATTGTTGATGCAATTGATGTTGAGGTATCTGTTGCAGATGTTGTAGAGACAGAGGAGCCAGTCGTTACGGAGCTTGATGACAAAGAAGAACCAGGGGAAGTGGAACTTGCAGAAGAAGAGGAACTGGAAATTGTTGAAGCTTCAGCAGAAGTTGAACCTGGTGATGTGTTGATCAAAGAGGTGCTTGAAGTTGGCAATGTGGATCCTGAGGTCATAGATGATCCTGGAGTTGTTGAACCTGTAATTGAAAGAGAGCCTGAAGCTATTGTTGATGCAGTTATTGTTGAGTTATCTGTTGCATTAGCTAAAGACACAAAGGAGCCAGGCGTTGTAGAGCTTGATGTCAAAGAAGTACTTGCAGAGAAAGTGGAACTGGATGATGGTCAATTTTCAGCTGAAATTGAACCTGAGCGAGTGTTTATTTTAGAGGTTCTTGAATTTGCTTATGCGGAGCTTGAGGCCAATTAGGAACCTGTTGTAGTGGATTTTATAGATGAAACAGAAGTTGTATATAACATTGACGGATTTTTTCAAAATATATACGTTGCAATAGTTGAAGTAACGGGAGAGCCAGGCCTTGCGGAGCTTGATTAAAAAGAGGGACCAGGAAAAGTTGGCTGAGGAAGAGAAACTTCGTGTTTTTGAAATTTCTGTTGAGGTGTATAAAAATCGAAGAGATGCTTGATGTTGGTGGTGTGGAGCTCGAGTGCAACAAAAGCCTGGTATAATTGAACTTGCCAATGAAATTGAACCTGATGTTATTGTTGATGCATTATCGGTTGATCTTTCTGTTGCACTTGTGAAAACTCTGGAACTTGGTGTTTTTGAGCTTGATGACAAAGAAGGAACAGGGATTGTGGAGCTTGCAGAGGAAAAGGAACTGGACATTGTTGAATTTTCAACTGTAGATGAACCTGCTGCGCTGATTGAAGAGATGCTTGATGTTAGTTATGTGGAGCTTGAGGACAACGAGAAACCTGGTATGTAACTTGTGGTTGAAACAGAACCTGAAGTTATTTTTGAAGCAGTTGGTGCAGGGCTATCTATTGCACTTGCAGTAACCGTGGAGTCAGGCGTTTTGGAACCTGATAGCATAGAAGAACCAGGGATAATGGAGATCACAAAGGAAAAGGAACTAGACATTACTGAATTTTCACCCGAAGTTGAACAAGTTGCTTTGATTGAAAAGGTGCTTGAAGTTGATGATGGGAGCTCGAGTCCAAGGAGTAACCTGGCGTTGTTAAACTGGTTGTTGAAGCTGAACTTGCAGATGCTCTAAAGTGTTCTGTCGCATTTGTTGAAGTGGCAGTGGACCAAGGTGTAGTGGAGCTTGATGACGAAGAAGGACCAGGGGTACGGGAGATTGCAGATCCAGTAGAAAATGAAGTTTTGGTCTTTCAGATGAAGCATTATCAATTGCCGTAGAAACGATTGAGATGGATGATTCTTGTATTTTGATGCTTTGCACATATGCATTTTTTGTTGCTGATGTGGTGGAACTAGATGCTTTTAGATTTGCGAGTCTGAGCTTATGGTGCTGCCCAATTTTGATGAATTTGCAAAGAAGGTTGTTCCAGGTGTTGTGGTACTCGATGTCAATAAGAAACTACCTAATACTGATCTTATAGCCACACTAGAAACGGATGTTGTTGATCCTGCAATTAATGTGGACCTTGGTGTTGTGTAGGCTATGGAGACATGTAATCCAGATTTTGTCAAATTTGCTATGGAAGTAGAATCTTTCAATGAGGAGCTTGTCAACAAACCTGAACGTGATGTTGATGAATTGGGCGCTAATGTAGAGCTTGTTGTCTTTGTGTTGGTATACAAATATGTACCTGATATTGATGAAGTTGGTGATGAAGTAGATGTTGGCTTTTTGGAATTTGCAGAGACAGTGGTTGAGGATGTAGATGTGGTTGTCGAACTTGAATCATCAGATGTCAAAGTCATTGGTAATGTCGAATCCGATATGGTTATTGAGGAAGACAAAGATGTTGAGTTCGACACAGGGATTCGGCAGTAGCAAGTCGTTGCTGTTGTAGAAATTATATGCACTACTAACCCTGGAGCCTAATGTAAAAGCAGAAAATAATTCAAGTGTATTTACACTTGTAAACTGAGTTTCTTGGGAGTGTTTTCAAGTTTACCGTTTCATTGCGATAAGTTTCAATTTGTTGCTCTTGGGAAATCGACTGACCATTTGGCGTTTGACATTCCAAAAGCATTACTATCAAAATGAGGTGAGCACAGGCAACCATTTTTAGCATGACTGATTGGGATCTGCCCGTCTCCGTTATTTTTATTCATTTTTGGCAAGTGTTTTCAATGAAGTGTCCAATCATGCCCTTCAAAACAGGTAATTAGCAACGTTTCATGCCTCATGTTCGTGAAATTCACTTTTATTTAACACCCTCCTGACGTCAAAGATGCATTGTGAAGGAACTGCAAGAAACTGCTCTACTAAAAGCCTTTTTTGCGGGTGAAAAGATAACTCCACAAGAAGAATTTGTTAGTCTTTTTTGACTCCTTACTCTTTTATGCTTCTCGGGTGGAGAGGAGGATATTCTTTTAGGCTCTAGATTAATGGGCTTCATTGCAATTCGTCTATCACCTTAGGAGCCTTCCTCGGTGTTTGAAGAATTTATACTCCAGAATAGCTTAACGCAGCATGGTGACGACCAACCCACACAAGGAGGCGGCATTTTCGACCTGGTTCTCGTCAATGATCCAGTCCTCCATCACCAATGTCTTTGCAACCAACACTGACGTATCCCATCACAAGCTCCTTGAACGGAGCATAGTTGGTCAAAACAGGCATCAAATTGTTCCCAAACCAAAAACGAATGAAGTTGATTCGTAGCTTGAAAATAGTCAAATCAAAATTAATGGTTGACAAGAAAAAAACAACGGCCATTGTCTTCACCAACAAACAGAAATTTACATCCACAAGAATCTCCATCTATGGAAAGGAAATGCCTTATTCTAAAGAAATAAAATAATTGGGTCTAACTCTTAAATCTAAACTAAACTGGAACAAGCATGTTCAAACGAAGGCTGTAAAATGTAAAAAACTTTTGTATGCTCTGAAAAGGGCCGCGGGAAGAGATTGGGGATTGGCACAAATTTGAATCGAACTAAAATCAAACAATTGAACTGGCTTAACATGCCTGCCTGTCTGAATTTAGCGCCAGTCCAACGCTCAACCCAGAGTGTGGCCCTGGAAGTAGATTTTTCAATTGGAACCACTGCACCTTAAAATTCAAGAAATAGCTATGAACACACCTATAAGACAAAAAAAACCACATCAAGTCATGTTGGGACGGCATAAGCTCTCTGGAAAGGAAGGGACACTTACGATTGTGGGAAACCAGCCAAAAAGAATTGGGAATACCGGCCCGGGAAAAAGTTTTGAGACCTCTCTCTCCTTCAAACAAAAAGAACAAATAAATAACTAGGATGACATTGTCGATGGAAGGCGTTTAACAAAGATCTTTTTGTTTATGATTAGCATAAATTACTTGTAAATTTGGGCTCCGTTGGCATCAATGACGGCCTCCAGTCGTCCTCTGAAGCTCTTGCACACTTTGTGAACGTAGTCCTTCTTCATAAGCCCCCATTGCTGGTTGGTGGAGGACATCAGTGAGTCGATATTTGGGTGGCGAAATTTGCAGGCCCTGCTTTTAATGTGCCACCAGATAGACCTATCCAAAGGGTTCAAATCCGGGCTCCGGGGGGGCAATAGCTCTTTCCACAGAACTTCATATTCCCACATATCCACTTTTGGACAATGTTGGCTGCATGAACGGGTGCTCCGTCTTGCTGGTAAACATCATCAGCTTTGCCATACTTCTTAATGATCTTGGTGATCTATGGGAGCACTTTTTCTTTCAAGACCATCAAGTAGTCGGTTGCATTCAACTGACATCCAGTAGAAAACCAAACTGGGGACATTTTCTCCCTTGTTGAGGCCACGACCCCTAACATCATCACGGAGGCCGGGTGCTTGGTCTTGGTGACGGTCCTTAGGTTGCTATTCATTTTGCCAAAGCAGACAACACGATCATTCTGTTTGTTGTACAAAGGATCTGCGGTAAGGGTCTTTTCAGCAGAGAGGAAAATTATCCGGTTGCCATTGTGCTTGAGGTCATTCAAAAGCTTCTGACATNGGTAAGGGTCTTTTCATCAGAGAGGAAAATTATCCGGTTGCCATTGTGCTTGAGGTCATTCAAAAGCTTCTGACATCGCTCTACGCGGAGTTCTCGCTGATGTTGAGGCAGTAGAAGCCTCTCTATTATCCTCAGAGGTTTTCCACTAGCTTTTTTTATAGCCTTGCCGACCGTGGACCGATCCACATGGTTCTTTTTAGTGAACTCCGAAAATTTCATGGATGGTTGGGCTTCAAAAACCTTTTAGACATCCTCTGGCCTAACCTTGACAAGCCTACCACTTCTGGGTTTGTTTTTAAGGTTGCCATCAAGTGCTAGACGGATCCGAACTCGGCACACTCTAAATAGCTTTACTGACCTGAAGGGTCTTGACGATGTCAGACATAGTCTTTCCCGCGCAGACCAATTTGCCAATTAGGTCTCGTTTAGCCTCCATTGTTCAATTGAAAAGACTTTTGTTTACACTCTGCACAAAAATTGAAAGCTGATACAATGACCTTTTTATTGGTTGACACGATATCCAACTTTGGTTAACAAAACATGTCATAAAAAGATATTTAAAAACGTCTCAAGACATTTTTCCCGGCCCGGTATGCTTGATAATGATCAAGATATTGAACCGATTAGAAATTGGCAAACCAAGCACAAAGTTATTCTCGACACCAAACAGGGTCTAGATGACTTGGAAAGGCACGATGTAATTTAATGTTACACCGATGAATTAAAAATTAAAGACCGGGCTGGTTTTCATCTGGTCATTTTTCTCAACAACAAAACATTGCACTAACAACCAGAATACTTGGGCGAAATGGCCACGGTATTCCAAGCCGAGGTTCTTACTCTTGAACGGGCCTGCCTATGGCTTTTAAGGCAAAGGAACCAAAGAATCCTAATTAAAAATGATAGTGCCTCAGCAATCCAAGCCATCCACGGAAAAGTTTTAACTTCCCTGGGTGTGCTTAACGTAATGCAATAAATAGACCGACTTAGCAAGAAAACCGAAGTGACAATTTAATGGATTAAAGCATACTATGGGCTGAAAGGCAACAAAATAGCAGATAATTTGGCGAAACAAGGTGCTATACATACCTACATGTTTTGGCTCGAAACCGTTCCTTTCAGTCTCCCAAAATGTTTATAAAGAAACAATTAAGAAAACTATTAACAACCAATGGTCTAAATACTGGAGTAGTTCACTCTCATGTAGACAAACTAAAATATTTGTTACCCGAACCAAATCTACAAAAAATCACTAAAATCCTAGGTACTATTTCTAAGACAGAACTAGGCAGATTTATTCAATTCATAACAGGTCATTCCAAGTTACAAAGACACAGACATATCATAAACGACAAAAAACGACCCAAGTTGCAGGCTGTGAAATGAGGACAACGAGACTTCCTAGCATTTATTAGCTGAATGCCCAAGGTTAATAACAAGACGATGGACAAAGGTTTCATCTGACTTTGCCACAAATGCCCTAATGGTCACTAAGCAACTCCTCGGATTCCTCAAGGAAACTATCATATGAGAGTTACTAGATTGATGGGGGCAAAAGTAAAAAAATGACTGAGGAGCGAGAAAATCTCTTAATTGGGACACTCTAGGACACCCTTTATCGGAACGCAGTAATTAATCTGCCGTCTGACTCCTAACAAACAAACAAACAATGGTTGCCAAGATTGAAACCAGACTACTAGAAACTGAACGTAACATTAATCATTCGATTGAGAGATCTGGAAGAGTTCTGGAAGGAGAGTAAAGTGATTGAAGGTGTTACGTGCAATCCAAAAGCATTGTACTCCCATGCAAATCTAAAAAAGTCGCTAAACCTAGAGTAGAACCCTTTATCTGAATCTGACGTAATGTTACGTCTGAATCTAATCCCAAAGCGAAAAATTTACAAATGTTTTCTCGACGCCCAAGCAATTAGTCCATGAAAACCCATTTGATGTCAAACCTTCAGGTTTGAGCAACCTGGTTGTTACGCACCATGACGCTGTGGTGGCTTTAAGATCACTCAAGTGTTCAAGTTCCCTTGGACCCGATGAAATAGTAATGCAGCGAGTACAGAATGGAGTCCGATTGCACTCAAGTTTTTTACTCGATTTTGGAGATTTCGGCCGGGCTCGTGAAAATAAATCATTGAGTTTTTTCTTTAAATTTCACAAGCCGAGTCTTTTTGCTTAATCTGACTCAAATAAAAGACTCAACATGATGGAAAAAGTAAATAAGTCAGAGTTTGACTCATCGGCTTAGCACTACTACGCTGGAATCACGGCTTAATTTGCGAACAATTTTCAGGTGTGCTGGCTCCAGTATTTGTGTACTTAATGCAGTGATCCTTGGAACAATCCGAATTCCCGCACACATCCATGTCCAAGTCAAGGAGACAATGGTCAAAGCCCAATTACTTGAAAATCTCGATGACAAAGAAATTATATCTCTACGTCAACATGGCTTTAGGGCAAAATCTATTATGGTGGCCCAGCTTGCAGAGTATTTTCACGCCGTAATCAAGATACTAAAACACGATGCTTGTGTTGAGCTGTTTATTTAGATTTTGCAAAAGTATTTGACACAGTAGACCATGGCCTACGGCTGAAAAGACTTTTTGGACATTGGTATAAGAGTATATTCGTTTGGCTGGATGAAAAATTTCAAGGGAGGAAACTACAATATCATTTGCTTTTTGGATGTTCTTTGTGTTTTTCTTATGGAGCAAATTTGGACACTTTTTGGTATTCACCGTCAATTTTTTTCAAATTGAAATTCATCTTTGTCCATGTATAAATTATTTTTTTCCATTGTGAGCCAAGTAAAGATGCATTTTTAGTAGAAGCAATAAATGAAATAAATTAATACATACTACGGGGTGGGGTATCTAAATCCTTCGCCACATTGAAGCGTAATAACTCATGATTGTTTGAAGTTTATGTTTCAGGAATATCTGCCGTAGCACAATTTTCATTCACAGAATCAGAGGAAGAACATGTAGTCTCAAATTGAAGCCACACTGAAGGACTGCACGAAAATGCTGATAAAACTGAGCTGGGCTGAAGAACCCAGTTCAACCAAACATGATCTGGTTCGTTTCCTACGAGCAAACTTCTGTCAAGATCAAGTCTTGACCAATCAATATCACACGCGGTTGGTCAAAAACACTCTTGAGGTCCCAAGAGTGACGACAACTAAGTTGTTGATTCATTGTGATCATTACATAACTGAACTTTTGCAGGCAAATAGTTGTTTTTCAAAGTATTTTTGACAATCTTTACATTCCATTTGATTAATTTAGGTATCATTTATTATAACGATGTGACGACTATGCATAATGAAAGTAGAAAATTGCTACTGGCCTATGTTTTGCATAGTACTCGTCTTTGATTACCAAATATATGTGCCAAAAAGTATCCATCGTGCTCAGCAAAAATAGATAGGAATCAATTTACATTTATGTCGTATTTTTGTAGACTTATCGCTGTTGATTCAATTACAGTATTTTACTGCACTCACGAAAATTACCTGCAAATTAAATTTTGCTATTTTCCATTTTTATGGCTATATGGTTTTTCAGAGCTCAAGAGAGAGATATGTTCGTATGTACGATTGACATTATAAAATCTCAAGGTCTGAAGTCCTTCCCAATAGCTTAAATTAGGCATGCTTTCAATGGACTTCGTTAAACAACTCTGCACTCTTTCAACCTTATTTAACCCCTCTCCCCAGATTGGGGTGGCATATTCGATATGTGGTTTGACTATAGATTGGAAAGGGGTATTCATGGTTAATGCGTCCCTGGATTTGAATTTTCGGTAAATCCAGTCGCAAATTTGGAAGGTTTTAGACACCTTCGATTGGATGTGCTCCTCAAACTCCTCAAAAAAGGAACTCAACTATCTTGTACAATTATCCCTAGGTCCTTGTTAGAGTTTTTACTGATTGAATCGGGTTCGGGTGGTTGTCGGTCAAGGGATCCCTTAGTGTCACACATGATGTCAAGTCACGTGTTCCCCAGGGTTCCATCCTAGGGTCCCTCCTTTTTATTATATTCATTCCCCGCTTCGAAAGCTTAGCATTACTGCCAGTCTCTCTTCTTATGCTTAAGATAAAAAGTTAGTTTCTGGTAGGCATGGGCAATATTTCAGTAGCCTGGCAAAGGACTTAGATAGAATCTACTCTTGGGTTCCTGAGAGTAATATGGCCTTAAACGGAATGAAATTCCGCTCAATGACCTTCGGTTCAACTCCTTTGAATACTCCACTTGTAGATAATGAAGGTAAAGATATTGAGCAGATCTCATCTATGAAAGACTCAGGTGCAGTCCTTCATAAAGTATGTATTATGATTTTAATTGTATTTTCATTAAAAGCTTAAGTTTTTGCCAAATAAAGCAAGCAGGAGCAATGTGGGAATAGGGGAACGTATTGGGACAAATCGAGAAGGATGGAACTGTATAGTATTCAGAGCAGATACGAAAAGTATCTGATACTGTACGTTTTCAAAAGTATTCATGAACTTTGTCCTCAACCAGGTTTTAGGGCCAATTGTAGTGATAGTAAAGATTTAATACATTTTTGAGGCCTCCACAATCCAGGATAGTTAAAACAATGAAGTACGTCGTACTCTCTTCTCCTATGAGTTCCTTCATTGTTCCATTTGAGCCCTACCAATGATGATTGCTTGTCCAAGAAGGGAGTTGAGACTGCTTAAGATCTGATTTCATTGTTTATGGATTTTAATTTTACATTTTTTGCCCTCAAATGACGTCAGAGTAATTTGGCCATCGGTCTGTTATCATCGTTTTGGACACTAGCTGCTTCTTTTGTTTCGTTCATTTTGAATAAAGTTTCAGATATTTTTCTAGCTTTGCCATAAATTTTTCATGAGGCATGCAAAATACCCTGGTTTAAAGATGCTTAAAGGATAATGAAAATTACCCCTGAAATAATAAGTTACTAAGAATCATGCAAGATTTATTCCAATTGACAAATACATTTATCTGTGGTCGAAAGTGATTTTGTCTTCAAAAGACCTGTATTATTGAGGTGCAAAATAACCCAAAATAATTTAATTACACTTAATCTTATTCACCTCGTAAGATAATTGGCTCGTTCACAATGGTGTGTGCATGAAAAAAGTTGATATGTTTTGGCATATTTATCGAAATATTACTCAAAAAGCCGGCTCCACATACTTCCACCCTTATTAGGTGTTTTAGTATGGTTCAAATAAAAATTCTCCTTGACCCCTTCTTGGCCTGGTGCCGAATCCTTCTCTCCTCTACTGTACCTTGGGCAATGCCAGGGGTAGGTGTATGGTCAGGGTCTTCTGCAGCTGGATCTGGGGCCTTCCCTGGGGCTTGAGGAGGACCTGGTGATGGTGTTTCTCCGTCTGCAGCTGAATCTGGGGCTTTTGCTGGATGTGCAATCAGACAGGGTCCCGGTGTGGGTGTTTCTCCATCTTCAGCAGGAGCTGGGGCCTTCGCAGGAGCTGGAGCAGGACCTGGTGTGGGTGTTTCTTTTTCTGCGGCTGGAGCTGGGGCCTTTGAAGGAGCTGGAGCAGGGCCTGGTGTAGGTGTTTCTCCATCTGCAGCTGGTGCTGGGGCCTTCTCGGGAACTTGTGCCGGACCTGGTGTAGGTGTTTCTCCTTCTGCAGCTAGAGCTACTTGAGCCTTTGCTGGAACTGGAATCAGAGGGGGAACTGGTGTGGGTGTTTCTCCTTCTGCAGCAGGAGCAGGGGCCTTTGCAGGAGCTGGAGCAGGGCCTGGTGTGGGTGTTTCTCCATCTGCAGCTGAGGCTGGGGCCTTCTCGGGAACTTGTGCCGGACCTGGTGTGGGTGTTTCTCCTTCTTCAGCAGGAGCTGGGGCCTTCGCAGGAGCTGGAGCAGGACCTGGTGTGGGTGTTTCTTTTTCTGCGGCTGGAGCTGGGGCTTTTGAAGGAGCTGGAGCAGGGCCTGGTGTAGGTGTTTCTCCATCTGCAGCTGGTGCTGGGGCCTTCTCGGGAACTTGAGCCGGACCTGGTGTGGGTGTTTCTCCTTCCTCAGCAGGAGCTGGGGCCTTTTCTGGAGCTTGAACCGAACCTGGCGTGGGTGTTTCTTCTTCTGCAGCAGTGGCTAGGCCATTTGCAGGAGCTGGAACTTGAATGGGATGAGGTGTAGGTGTTTCTCCTTCTGCTCCTTGGGATGGGATTGGGACATGTGGTTGATCTTGGGCAACTGTTGGTGTCCCAATAGGAATTAGAGTTGGAGGGGTATTTGATCCCATAGTTTGAACATTAGTTGGTGATGCAATAGGGATAGTTGTAGGGGATCCAATGGGGATGCTTGTAGGTGATCCATTGGGGGTATTCGTTGGAGATCCAATAGGAATGCTTGTTGGGGATGCTAATGGTGTGCTTGTGAGGCCTGGATTCCTTGTTGGGCTTCCTGACGGTGATCCTGCAAGAGGTCTAACATGAGATTAAGTGAAACTCACTCAGTAAGGAGATGCTAAGATACCCGGTGGTGGAGAACTTGGGGATGCAGTTAACATTGTGGTAGCGGTTGTTTGCACATTTGTGCTGGACACTATTGTTGTAGTAGTGGTTCTAGTTGTTGGCGAACTTGTGGATGTTATTGCAGAAGTGGAACTAGTTGCTGGGAAACTTGTTTGAGATGTTTTTGTAGCAATGGAACTAGTTATTGGGGAACTTGTAGATGTAATTAAAGAGGTAGAACTAGCTGGGGGGGAACTTGTTGATGATATTGTAAAAGTAGATGTTGGAGTTGTTGAAGAGGAACTAGTTGTTGGAGAACTTGTAGATGTTATCATAAAAGTGGTACTAGTTGGGGTGGAACTCGTTGATATTATTTCACTTGTAGTGCTTGTTGTTGGGGATGTTATTGTCGAAGAAGAAGAACTAGTTGTTGGGGAAGTGGTTGAGGATGTTATTGTAGAAGTGGAACTAGTTCCTGGGGAGCTTGTAGATGTTATTGTAGTTGTGGCACTAGTTGTTGGGGAACTTGTTGGGGATGTTATTACAGGAGTGAAACTAGTTGGAGAACTTGTTGATGTCATTGTTGTAGTAGAACTAGTTGTTGGGGAAGTGGTTGGGGATGTTATTGTAGAAGAGGAACTAGTGGTTGGAGAACTTGTAGATGTTATCATAAAAGTGGTACTAGTCGGAGTGGAACTTGTTGATGTTATTTCACTTGTAGTGCTTGTTGTTGGGGATGTTATTGTTGAAGAAGAACTAGTTGTTGGGGAAGAAGTTGGGGATGTTATTGTAGAAGTGGAACTAGTTGTTTGGGAACTTATAGATGTTATTGCAGAAGTCGAGCTAACTGTTGGTGAACTCGAAGATGTCACTGTAGAATTGAAAATAGTTGCTGATGAACTTGATGGGGTTGTTATCGTAGTGGTGAAACTAGTTGTGGGGAAACTTGTAGATGTTATTGTAGAAGTGGAACTAGTTCCTGGGGAGCTTGTAGATGTTATTGTAGTTGTGGCACTAGTTGTTGGGGAACTTGTTGGGGATGTTATTACAGGAGTGAAACTAGTTGCAGAACTTGCTGATGTCATTGTTGTAGTAGAACTAATTGCTGGGGAACTTGTGGATGTTATTGTAGAAGCGAAACTAGTTGTTTGTGTATTTGTAGATGTAATTATAGAGGAGGAATTAGTCGAGGGGGAACTTGTTGATGTTATTGAAGTAACAGAGCTTGTTGTTGTGGCTGTTATTTTTGAAGTTGTACTAACAGAGGGGGAATTTGAATTAAATGTTATTGTGGAAGTAGACCTACTTGTGGTGGATCTTGTGAATGTTATTGGAGACGAAGAAGTACTTGTTGGGGATGTTATTGTGGACGTGGAAATAATTGTTGGGGAACTTGACGTCGAACTAGTTGTTTGCAAACTTGACGTGGAATTCACTACTGGAGAACTTGACATGGAACTAGTTGTTGGGGAGCTTGATGTGGAACCAATTGTTGAGGTGGAATTACTTGTGAGTGAACTTGAAACTGGTGTTATTGTTGAAGTGGAACTAGTTGTTTGGGAACTTGACGTGGACATAGCTGTGGAAAAGAAACTATTTGTTGAAAGACTTGCGGAAGACATTGTTGAAGCAAAGCTAGGTGTGGATGAAATTGATGTTAGAGTGGAACCTGATGGCGAGGAAGTTGGCATCATAGAACTTGACGATGCTGATGAAATGGAAGCTAATGTTGTGGATGCTGTGCTGAACATTAATGTTGAGGTTGAAAGATTGAATCGGCAATAGCAAATTTGATTTTGGTCTGCTAAAACCACCTTTTGTACCACAAGTCCAGGACCCTTCATGGAAAGATATATTAGTATTATCAAGGACCTTATTCTTTACAATAATTATCTCACCGTGTCATTACGGAACATTTCAATTAAATCCTCCCTCGTGAGTTGACTCATGGCCATAGGCCATTGCATCAATGTTAGTCCCACGATGATTGCGATACGACGAATCATGCTATTCACTACTGCACCAGAATTCCATTCCGCTGGTTCCTTTATAAAATGTTAACAAGTGTACATTAAGAGTAATAACGCCGAATCATGTCACTTAAACCACATTTTATTTCCAACGTTTTATGGCGTGCAATCGTGGCACTCTGTAAAGGCTCGTCCAAACGCCTGTGTGAGTTGTCTCTGATCAGACACGACCTTGGCCATTTGATGAAGGCCTTTGACTAGATCAGGAATGCTGTCTAGGAACGGCTCATCCCCAACATCAAAATTGAAAATAGGGGTGTCTCCTCGGCGATATGGGAAATCAGCTCCAATATTCCGACGATCGGTCAAAAATTCATTATCAGTCGGCTGAAAATGAGTATCAGTTTAAAATAAAGTTATATGTATGTCCTGAGAATTGGGTCAATCATGCACTTGAAAAAGGTGGGTAGCTTTACATCCGAATTATATTTTTCACTGAATGTTGCGAGTAACTCACCCTCTCTTGGACTCCATTTGGATTTTGCCGTCTTCTTTGCCCGTTACTTAAATTCAAGCAGATGGTCAAAACTACCAACCAAAGGATCTTCTTTGATCTGTTTTGAATCATCATAACTGCAAGTTGACAAAAGAGCTGTCCAGTCTCATTTCAATGAGAGAACATGGGCTTGAATCTTACCCTGGTTGATTTTTCTGACAAGATCCAGAGCAGCTGCAGAACCATTCGAAATGAACGCAGCGAAGGAAGGGTCTTTTGAGTGGGTGCTCTTTCACCTCTAAAACCTGATTTAGTCCCGGTCACAAACCACTGGCTAAACTTTTCGTTACCCTCCTCCTACTCTAATTGAATGATTTGGTCAGCAGGAAAGGTACAAAGATTTAACTTAGGCCAGCAGTACTTCGAAGACACTGCATTTCTGCTAGTGGAGTACCATTCAAAGACATGCGCTCATTTCATCTATCTATTATCCCTCTCAATGGAGTAAAATAAGAATTTTCTGATTCAAATTGTAAATAACTTTTTCTTTCGATGAATGGTCAGGTATAAAAACACACAAGATATTTGTTGGGGTTGGTATCACGTCTTTAATGAAGGCCCAAAAATGCACAAACAAGCCAACTAGTTTTGGATGCCATATGTTGTCACGGGAACGTATCATTGATAATTTTGAGTGGTATGATCAGCCATTTTAAAGTTTTATGTGACTGAACATTGACTGTAAAACATACAAGTGTCAAAGCAACATTAATGTTGAGCTTTTAACCATGGGACTATAAACAAAGGTTGTAGTCAAGAGAACAAACTAGCACACATTACGTTATTTCTCTGTATTTGATAGATATATTTGTTTCTTTAGTTAGGGGAGGGAGGAACGTAGCATGGTAGTTGACGGCAACATTTGACAAAAATTTAAGCCCTTCAAAATTGTGCAACTACAATCTCGTCAAAAATACAACATTTTTCGACTTCAACAGTCAACACATCAAATTAATTAAAGATAGTGCAATTTTGTTTGTTGTTTTAGAATGTTAAATTGTCAATTTGATCACTTTGAAGTAATTAAAACTGTTTGAGGCCAAATAACTTTTCAGTCAAAGAAATACGGAAGGGAACGTAATTACACTCGGTACATGATCACTTGTGGTGAAAATGTCAGAAAAAAACTGACAAAAAACCAAGATGCACATACCTCTTATGTCAACTTTTGTATCTAAAACTTGAATCTCCAAACAAAACATTACTCAAGTAGATATGTGAAATTTTGAGCTCTGCATTCGCAAAGTCTCAAAAAACCTGAAAACAGTATTTTCAAGACGTACACATTTTTACCTAAGCCAGCTTTTAAATGGGAATCTCAACCAAGCAATCTATAACTCGAGTGAATAAGCATCAAGAGCTTGTGACAATCTCATTCCCCAAGTATGAGAGAGAGGTGCAAGTACAAAAACCTGTGTGGGGGTATCTCCATTTTCAATCAATTCGAATGCCGATTCTGGGGCTTGCCTTCATTCTCGGTGCTTCAGTTGAGTGCAAAGAAGTTCTTTGCTGATTTTTCTTTCTCTACGCAGTCCTTGGTTGGTTTGGTCGTCGGATGATACTGTAACTTGCTTCTCATAGGCCCGTCTTTGGTGTTCTACAGGGGTAAATCTTGCGCCCCTCTACTACGACAAGTTCGCCCACACACGGAGTGCCCAACTTTGGTGGAAATCATGTGCGGAAGACATCTGTCCGTTGAACAAAAAGAGTCGCATCTGATTGTCCAGGGCTAGTTAAGTTTTTACGTGAATTTTGAACCCACTTGGGCTTTCGTCGACTTCCCATTGGCCGCCAATCAATCTGGTTTTCATTGGGTTGTACGGCTCAATCGTTTCTGAGCGATTTTCACGACTAGAAATTAATCAACCTCTGCATTCAACATGATTTAAATCGTTTGGTGATGATCTTAACATCAATGAATAGGCTCTGCAAGTGCTTCCGATGTGCTAAAAGCAAACAGGACCAGTGATCAAGGGATAGTTGATTCCACAAGTGGTTGTCCTTCAAACTTGAACAACATCTCTCTGGTCTGCTCAATCTTGAGGGTGGTTCAACAAGGAGAGGGTGATCAGGCGACGTTAACATAGAATCTCCAACTTCTTACCCTCCCTCTTCTGAGAGGGTCTGAACTATTTATTCAGCTAGGAAACGTGCAAAATGGCGTATTTAGCACGGACATTGGGAGTCATTCTTGGCGTGGTGAGTTTCTTGGTGCTCTCGGAAGCGACCTTAAGTCAGAGTCGATCACAAAACAGAAATCTTCAAAGAGTTATCAGACATGACACGATCGTCGTGGTGCTTCAAGGGGTCCGAGAAAGGACCATCAACTCCGTTCAACCAGATCCTATTTTGCTCATCAATTTCCCGGAAATTGATAACCAGTTCAAGGTATGGAAAGCGGGAGACACAGGGCGGATCAGCAAAATAGACATGCATTGTTTTTACTTTTAGATCCATTTAATGGAAGACACAAGTACTCTGAAACTTACGCTCAAACACGAGGATGGAACTTGGTGTGAGGACATTGTGATGCCTGAACTGAAACTGTTGAGAGACGATGATGAGGATGATCATCTGGTGATTGAAATCTCTCAGCGAAAGGGCGAAGAAGCTGGATCCGATATCACGTTCTACTTCAGTTGTGTTCCAAAGGGGCGGATTCATATGCCCTTTACCTTCAGAGAGCTCCAGGAGAAGGTGAAATACTCCAAGGTCAAGATGTATCATGGTGATGACTTGGATCTGGAGGTGTGAAACAACAGTGAGAAGTAACTCAAAAGAAAAATTCATAATAACAGTTTTTCTCATTATGGAACAGGTTCATGGAAAAGTAATCATTGAGGATATTTTGGAGGATTTAGATTGTCCAGTGGAACGTATGCAAGCGCAGCAACCTCGACAAGGAAATGATGATCTTTACTCATATCGAAGGGGCGATATTCCCATCTTTAATTTTGACGACGCTGACCGAATCCTCATTGCCACTCTCCAGGAGCTCATTGAAGCTCTGAAGAAACTAAGAGAAGAGATCAAATTCCAAAAAGGCGAAACCACCATGTTGAGAGAGGCCTTGCAAGAGTGCAAGGCATGCCAAATAAAGCGCCCTGAATGTAGTGATGTCCCTCCTCCTTGCTTTCAAGGAGTCATTTGTCGGGACACTGCCGACGGTCCAATTTGTGGACCTTGTCCCAGTGGCTTCACGGGAGATGGCCGGTTTTGTGAAAGAGATGCCTGCTCCAGTCAACCTTGTTATACTGGGGTCCAATGCTTTGAAAGAGCTGATCCTCCATACTTTCGGTGTGGACCATGTCCTCAGGGCTACCGAGGTGACGGCCAAACTTGCCTACCGGACGCTTGCCAAGTCCGTCCACCACCCTGTTATCAAGTAAGATACACGAAAAGCTCCGACATTTATAGCTTAACGCCAAGAAGCTGATTTTAAACGTATTCATTTAACAGGGTGTGGAGTGTTTCAACATTGAAAGACCACCCTATTACCGCTGTGGCGCTTGTCCTGCTGGATTATCTGGAAATGGCACCTCGTGCTCGGATCTGGACGAATGTGATTTGGCTGATCCTTGTGATGTGGCTGTTACTTGTTACAACACCATTCCTGGCTTCAGATGTGGACCGTGTCCCCCAGGATACACTGGCAGTGATGGATTCACCGGTGTGGGATTGGACTTTGCCTCTAGGTAACGGTTTGATTTGTTGCATACAATACAAATATTTCTTTAGCCCTAATTTTGATTTGCAGACAACGCCAAGTGTGTTATGATATCAATGAATGTTCCATGAACAACGGTAATTGCGTACAGAACTCCCGGTGCGTAAACACTGATGGGTCGTTCTATTGCGGACCTTGTGCCCGTGGTTATGTGGGAAATCAAAATGAAGGATGTTCAAACCGACCTGGAGTATGTCCCGATGGAACTGTCTGCGACGAGAACGCTGAATGCCTAAAGCCACAGGGATTAGGATACTATATATGTAAGTGTAAGGTCGGATGGGCTGGAGATGGCAAAATTTGTGGTCCTGATCGAGACCTGGACGGCTGGCCAAACCGAGATCTCCCTTGTCAAGATATCAAATGCCGACGGGACAATTGTCCAGACACTCCTAACTCGGGTCAAGAAGACTCTGATGGGGATGGTATTGGAGATGCTTGTGATGATGATGCTGATAATGATGGAATCCCAAACACTCCCGACAATTGTCCTTTGGTGGCTAACCCTGATCAAGCTGATACTGAGACTGACGGAGATGACAAGCGCGGCGATGCTTGTGACAACTGTCCATTCCTTCCTAATTTGGATCAAGAGGATGCCGATAATGATGGACTAGGTGATGCTTGTGACCCTGATATGGACAACGATGGTGTTATTAATGAAAGGGACAACTGTCCAAAGACCCCTAATTCTGACCAAAGGGACTCTGATAACGACGGATTAGGTGATGCTTGCGATAATTGTCCCAATGATCCTAATCCTGATCAAGCTGATGATGATGAAGATACCTTTGGCAACGTGTGTGACACCAATAACGACATTGACAGGGACGGTATCCCAGACCCCATCGACAATTGTCCCACTCTTCCCAATGCGGATCAACTGGACACTGACGACGATGGCATGGGAGATGAGTGCGACCCTGATGCTGATAACGATGGTATTCCTAACAACCGCGACAATTGCTGGTTGGCCTATAACCCTCAGCAAATTGATTCTAACCGTGACGGACGTGGTGACATTTGCCAAGACGATGAAGATATTGATGGCACTGTAGATTTCTTGGATAATTGCCCTAACAATTCCAAGATTTACGCCACTGACTTCCGAACCTACCAGACTGTTGTATTGGATCCTCATGGCGACTCTCAAATTGATCCCAATTGGGTCATTTACAACAAAGGAGCGGAAATTGTTCAAACCATGAACTCTGACCCTGGCTTGGCTGTCGGCTTCCATCGTTTTGGTGGGGTTGACTTTGAAGGAACATTCTTTGTGGACACTGAGATTGATGACGATTACGTAGGATTCATATTCTCATATCAGGTATCCATACACACATATCGGGACCCTTGACATACATCGGGACTAACTTCATATTTATTTTCAGGACAACAATCAATTCTACACTGTAATGTGGAAAAAGAATACTCAAACATATTGGCAGGCCACCCCTTTCCGTGCCGTGGCCGAACCCGGAATCCAATTGAAATTGGTCCAATCCGAGACAGGTCCGGGGCAAATGATGAGGAATGCCATGTGGCACACCGGGGATACGGATAAGCAAGTCAAGCTGTTGTGGAAAGACCCCAGGAACGTCGGGTGGAGAGAGAAAGTGGCCTACCGTTGGTTGCTTCTCCATCGCCCCAAGATTGGCCTCATCCGGCTCCGCATCTTTGAGGGAGAAAATATGGTGGCTGACTCTGGCAATGTGTTTGATGGTTCCCTCAAGGGTGGAAGGCTGGGCGTATTTTGCTTCTCACAAGAGATGATCATTTGGTCAGATTTGGTTTACCGTTGCAATGACCACGTACCAGAGACAATTTACTACGAGCTGCCTGAAAGGATCCGGGCCAATGTCCACATTGACACCACACGCCCACCGGCACCCGCCTCCAAGAAAAAGCGGGATGTGGGAGATTTATAACACTATGTACCATCAAGTGCTGAAGAATCTTACTCTCAATAAATCAAGGTGTTTTGACCCTCCTATCTCCGATTAATCAATTCCGAAGCCAGCACAGTGATTCGCTCACAATTGGCCATCACTGTTTGACTCTCATCGACCTGGGCACTTCGTACTTTCGTCTTGGCCTTTGTTTCCCTCTCTTGGAATTTGGCTTTGATTTTCTCAGGCATTGTCTTTACCACCACCTTGAGCATACTTGGATCTCCAGGGGCAGGAATGACCACGTCACGCTGCAGCTTTTCACTTTGGGGCAATCGAGTTTCTTGTTTTACCTTGACCTCGGCGGCAGCCTTTTCAGCTTTTCGGGCTAAAAGTTCGCGGTCCTTTGGAAACTAGAAAATAAGTCAACTTCATCGGTCGATGTCCCATCAACCAGAATCTTGAGGACTCACCTCAGTCAAGGCCTCGGTCAGGTCTTCTTTGTAAAGGACATAAAGTGTGGTATATCCCACAGCCCGGACATTGGCGGTCCTTCGATTCATTTTGCCTGTTCCCAGCAATGCAATTTCCCCAAAACAGACACCAACGCCAAGAGTAACGAATACAATCGAGTCATCCGGACCTCCCACAACCTGAACTTGTCCCACAGTTATTATAAACATTTCTTTGCCGACATCGCCTTTCTTGCATATGTAGTCCCCTGAAAAACATTTTTATGTGATTTGAGCGCAATTGAGTAAGGCGATAGTGGTGACACTGAACCTGGCAAAAAGATCAGTGGCTGCAGTTTGACAACCAGTTCCTTGAGCAGTCCTGGATCACAACCATGGAATAGCTTAACATTCTTCAGTGTCTTGTAATGAACATCCAATGTGACGTCCACCCTCATCTTGAATGGTAAAGCTTCCAAGATGGAAAGTTCATCAAAGCTCCGTTGCGTTTTCCAAGTGTACTGGCACCATTCCTTAACTCTCCTCATGGTATCATTTGGGACATGCATTGCGTACATGTATTGACTTATCAGATCAAATTTGAAAGTGTACTCATCGATGTTTCGGGTCGCCTGTGCAATAATATCCTTCACGTTACCTACAAGTATCAACAAGGATAAAAAGGTCATTAGGCAATAGGATACGATCGCAGCCTCAGTTTGTTTGGTTTTTTGTACCCCTTTGCGCCCAAGCGCCATCTTTCGGATATGTAGGGATGTGTCAACCGTAAAAATGCCATCGTTTTTTCAACCAACAATTGAACTTCTGTCTCAAAGCGAGCTTGAAGTTTTACCTTTTTATCGCTTCTAGCTCTATCCTTTTTTTTGTGTGTGTAGCAGCTCCGCTTATTTCGACGCTATTGTTCTTGACTCATGCCATAGCCAAAAACTTCGACACATCCCTACGTAAGTCAAAAGGGGGCGCTCAAGTGCAAAGGGGTAAACAAAGACCCCGTGAGCATGTCCTATAGTGTGAAAAGGTGATTCCAAAGTAAAATTGCATTCGTTTTCCGTTTTGCATTTCTTTGCTTTTTGGTGTTACAGCTTATGTTCCCGAAATTGAAATTTTTCAAGTTTTTTTTTAATATATATATTTATATATTTTTTCAATTTTTGTTGCGAATTCGGCATAGAAAAGTCATTCCAACCAAGCCAGTTGAGACTTTGCTTTGGACGCATTTTGGGAGTTGGGCAGCAGGGCGTCGGGCTGATCGACTTCTCTGGCTTTACTCAGTTTCAACCAAAGCAGACAAACGAGCCATCAACTCACTAGCTCCCTGAATTCGAAACTTGATTTTGAGAATCACGTAACTAAATGTGTTCAAAGCCAATCCGGCTGATCCCCATCGCACACACCAGGCAGACGCAAGGGAACCAAAAAGTCTCTTGCCTGAATATGCATTCTAAGAAGTTTAGAACAAAGCGTTGTGGGAGGCAACCTTTGTTAAAAATGGCAACAATCTGTAGATACAAGAATGACGGATAGGCGTCACCTTTATACAAGAGAAGCTTTTTGAACACAATCTTGAGTTTTCCCCGTACTTGCGAGGTCGAAGCACTCTGAATTTGGGATTGATGGCGTCAACATGCTTAGGCGAAATAGATTATTGATTTATTAGTTTCATCATGGTCAGTCTCAGCTCAAATTAATTTTAGTTCAATCTGCTCAAAATGGGCCATACCTCATATTTGCCAGCCTAGGCTATTAAATCAATGATTATAAACACAAAAAAGCGTATGTATTATGATTTTGAAAACACTTCACCCCCTTTTATTCGTAACTGCAGCATGTGGCAAAGCTGTTCTAATGATATTGTAGAAATTTATATTTTTTAGTACGGGGAAAGCATTGATTACCCATTCTTTCGTTTTTTTGCACGACTTTACTTGAGACGAAAATATCAAGTTCAGATTATCTCTTTAATTGCTGGTTAAGAGCTAATGTAGCAGAGCACTTCAAGTGACAGCACGGAAGTTATCAGGGAGGACACAGACTTCTAACATGCACAATTTTGCCAATTGGAAATGCATTTATTGAGCATTCCTAATTGTAGTTTGAGGAATAGGAGGATAACATCTTTGTTTACGGACATCCTTTTCCCTACCGTGAATGGCATTCCCAGGGTATTTATTTTAGTTACTTTTATATTCATATAATATTTGATCCACCAACGAATTAGAGATATCAAAGTTCTTACCAATCAAAACGGCGAAAACGAACACTCCCATGAGCCAAAGTGTGCCCATAAACACCATTTGTACCGGACGATCTCGCCCTGGTTTGGGATTAATTCCGATGCTCACAGATGTCTTTAGAGCAACGTAAAAGCACCTGAAAAGGGGCACTTTTTAAAACTGATATGTAATCAAGGTGCTTGTGAACTTTTCATACCTTATGTAGGCATTTCCATGACCATTGAAAACAAAAGGTGATGAATCGATTCCTTCCATATCTGAGAAGGCGTAGAAAGCACAAGCAGTGATATGAATGAGATAGAGCATCACGTTTACAGTGCGGCTCAATCTGAAATCAATAATCAAGGCCGAGTAGGTATAATGTAAATAAGTGAAAGACAATACTTGAATTATGCTTTCGAGCATTACCTAATGACAGTTGGATAAGGAAGGACGGCGTCCAACCGATCAAAAAAGGTCTCCACACAGTAATATCTCAACAATCTTGGTAACCTCAACAAGGTTGCTCTGCCATGAAGCCCAAACACCAAATAAAGAAAATCTAAAGGGGCTAACGATAAAATATCTTGCCAAAATCTTCCTGCAGTAACATAATTCTTGATCATTCCTTGGGAGTTTGTACAGTAAATCCCATCTCTGGAAGAGGCATCAACGTGGTAGATTATTTGATGATTAGCACAAAAACATTGAATGAGTTAGTGCATACTTATCTAAAAACATGAGTCTAGTCTTGAATAGAAATGTATCCAATAAGGATAAACAGTCCGTAATGTAGTCGAAAATCATCCAAAGGTAAATGTTATCCGCATGTTGATAAACGTGGAACGTAACTCTCAAAGGGATCACCCAAGCATTGTAGAGGACACAAAAGGATTGGATCCCGAGTAAGACGATCATTAGGGTTCCTTGTGGATGAATTGCTGAAACATGGATTGAAATTATGAGCATATTCAAATTTATTTATTTTTAAATTTCAGTCTACCTTTAGTGTCGATCATTAGGGTTCCTTGTGGATGAATTGCTGAAACATGGATTGAAATTATGAGCATATTCAAATTTATTTATTTTTAAATTTCAGTCTAAGAAATTACACTTAGGTTCTGCCCCATTTGGTTTTTAATCAAAACGTAGAAAGCCCAGGATTGCTTTTTATAATCGACACTAAAGGTAGTGGCCAGCCCAAAATAGGCTTGATTACAGCAACAAGGCTGTAGACAAAGAAGCAACTAAGGGTTGAATTGCTATTTGCCAGTTTTCAAGTTTGTTTGTCATTTATATATGTTCATTGTTTGGCTTCTTTGCCTCCATCTTAACTAGTTGCCATTGCGTTTTTGTTCAAATAAAATTTTACATTCTCTACTTTTATGGTATGTCACTCTTAATGTTTCACTATGTTGATAGAGCGCTTTGTCTGCTAAATCGGATGTCCTTTTCTTCAACGGTTTTTTTAGTCACCCAACCACAACTATAAAGGGGCTTCATGAGGCCTATCATGTTCGTTTGACTTACTTGCATTCATATTTTAAATTAATTGCAATGCTTCCATGAACAATGGTAATGAGTGAAATTCCACATACTCACTTTTCTTATTAAATGTTTCCAAATCGTAATTGTCTATAGACGTAATTCTGTTTAAAAGTAATTGTCATGTGCTTCCAAGGCCGGCATTCACGATTTTGACACTTTTAATGAGAGTAGTTCAGTGCCCTGGAAGGATTTAGATTTATTCCATAGGCCATGACTTAATTGAGTGGCATACTCTTTATGATAGATTTGGGGTGCTAGGGTCGAAAGGCCAGCCATCACATCGACCTTATCCCAATTCTGTTAGGCTGTGTCATATTTAGTATTAGTTTGGTTCTCTGTTTGTGTGTTAAGTAAACGTCTATAAGTTACCATTGGAGAAAGATTGGGGAGGAAATTCGAACCAGGGACCTCTCTCAGTTTAAAAGACTGCGCTTACTACCACACCCCTCCGGATATTCATGTCGAATTCAGGATCTAGGAATTTTTTTATCTCCAATTCAATGAATTTGATAGCATCACTTTGCTAACTCTGTACCAGTCGATGGTTCAGCCACATCTTGAATATGCTTCACCCATTTGGGCTCCAATGAGTTTAGCAGGTTTACAGAAGGTCCAATAGGTCCAAAGATGTTTTAACAGGAACATCACAAGAATGAGAGAGCTCTCGTATTGGGAGAGACAAAAAAGTTGGGATTTGATTATATATAAAATTTGACTAAAAAAAAATCATAATGTAGGTCTTCAAAAGTACCCATGAGCTTTGTCCCAACCCAGGATTTAGGGTCAATTGTAGTGACCGTAGAGGTTTAATGTGCGTTTTGAGAGCACCTTTAAGCCCTCGAGAAGTTATAAGCTAATTCGAACAATGACGTCCGCTTCTCTTCTTTCTCGGGCCCCTTCATTATTTAATTTGCTTCCCTCCAATATTCGTAGGGCGTATGTAGGCGTTTATCCAGTTGCTTTGGACAAGTTTTTGACAAAATTCCGGATCAACCTTATATTCAAGGGTTAGCCCGATCCGCCAACTCTAATTCGTTGGTAGACCAAATATCATGTGAAGATTGAAAGGTAATAAATAGACGAATCATAACCTTTCATTTTAATAGTATTGGGTGTTACATTCCCTGTATCGGTTAGAAAAGCCCATGAAAAAAACAAACCCCCAAAATATAATGTCTGGAAATCAATCTTGTATCATGGTCTATGCCCTTCATATCAGTGTCACTTCTTGTATCAGGTCTAGACCACTTGTAATGAGAGAATGTTATCTTTTTTCTTCAAATGATATTCATTTGCTACGTCACAAAAATATTAAGTAGTTTTTCTTGGACTCTGCCCATTGTTAAAATCTGCTTACATATATACATATGACATGAACTATGTTTTGCATACAAATAATCTTGTTGTAAGACATATAACAGATAACACATGTTTTGGCTGTCTTTACTCATTTGTCATTATTGGGAGTCGGAAAGGTAATATTTTTAGGTTAAATTAAGTATTCAACTATTTTGGTCATTTTTGGGCAAAAAGCCCATTTCATGAGTTTTAACCATAAAGTAACCTAAAACAAAAGATTTTCGAGGAAATATAAGGATTTTGGTCAAATTTAGGGGATATCTGAGAAATATAGGGTGGGAGTGAATGAAATTGGGGCTATGTTTGTCCCCCTCAAAGATTTGTTTAACATTACGCAAACCTCAAGCTTTCATTAAGAGCAAGTGTTGAGCAGATGTCACACTGCAAATGATCTAATTTTAACCTAAATGCAAGTGTAACCCTCCCATCGTTGGTCACCAAAACAATGTTCTATAATGCAAGTGAGAGTAGTCTTGATGTCAGAACCAAAACTAAAGGCCTGTTGCAGACCGGCAAGAGGGCCAGGGAAGTGGGTAAGCCCTTCGGTGTTCATCCTCAAACCGTTGGTAAGAGGACGACTTCATTTAAGAATATCGAATCCCTTTACATTAAACCAGACCAGGGCAAAGATCTGAGATTGCACTGAGCCCAAAGAGCAAGAAGACCGTGACAAATATTAATCAAGCTATTTTTGCCTTAAATAACGCGCTAATGCTTGAATATCCAAACACTTCAAAAACCTATTTTCACATTTTTGAAGCTTACATATACGTTTCCGTAACTTATTTTGGCATATTTTCGTAACTTACAAACCACTATTTGACCAAAATCACATGATATTTTTTCCCACCCATAGTCATTATGCAATTAGCCTTCTTTGATTGTCAAAGATGATTTTTTTCCCCGAGTGGGAAAGTACGAGGGTGGTACCAAGCAAATCAGAACTGCTAACTTTTTTCAAAAACTAAAAGAGATATCAAAAGACACGATTTGCAACATTTTTGGACATCGCCACCGTGCACAGCAATCCCCTTATGCATCCTCTTCATCCAGTTGTCAAAAACATGTTGGAGGCCTCCTTGGCAGAGCTGCTAAAGCACCCCCTTCGCAGCAACATCAAGCTCAAAAGTAGAGGCACATCTGTTTCCAGCAAGCTTGAGCTTTAGTTGTGGAAAAAGTTAGAAGTTGCAGGGTACCAAATCTGGGCTGTGAAGGTGCATGGAGCAACACCTTGATCTTCCTTTTGGCCAAGAAACCCCTGTTTTCTTGGGAGGTGTGAGGCTTTGCATTGTCCTGGGTAATGTAAATTTGCAAAAATTATGAAGGGGTGGCTCAGACTACTTTACGTTGCATATAAATTTCTTCAGAGCCAAACAACATACCAAAGCAAACACTTATATCATCAGAACCGTGAGAGTTGGATCTTTCACATGAATCCAGCTTTGTCAAGGTAATTTCAAACGCAAGATTTTCATAACGGTTGTCCCGATTTGTTTGGTATCACCCTCGTACAAGTAGTTTGATTTTACTGGAATGAAAAACCTGTTTACTGATTAATTGATGAATTTGTCCATATTCTAACATGTGTGACAGCTACCTAACGTTTAATGAACCATTTTTTACGTTTTACACGTTGACATGCCCAAGAGTCGTAAGAAGGATTTCATTATGATTATTCTTGACCTCGTTTTATGAATAACCAGGGATTTCAAAACTTCATTAGATCTTACCCAAACTTCAGCGGACTTAAAATTAAATGACCAATAGGATAGGATCACAACATCAGTTTGTTTGGTTTTTTGTACCCCTTTGCGTCCAAGCGCCATCTTTCGGATATGTAGGGATGTATCAAACGTAAAAATGAAAAAAAGCCTTTTTCCTCCAACAATTGAACTTCTGTGTCAAAGCGAGCTGAAAATTTTATCTTTTCAATCGTATCTATCGTAACTATCCTTTGGTTTTTTGTAAAACAGCTCCGCTTTTTTTCAACACCATTGTAAATGACTCATGCCACAGCCCAATCCTTGAAACATCCCTACGTAAGTCAGAAGGGGGCGCTCAAGTGCAAAGGAGTAAATATCGACCCCCGCGAGCGTGTCAATGTGTAAGCGAATTCAAAGTCATTTAGATTCTATTTTTACCAATGTTTGCCCATAGCATGGTGTTGTCTATCGTTGAACCATAAGAACACGATCTAGCTCCATAATGGGGACGTTTAGGCAAGCTCTGGCAGGTTCGTTTGTTTGCTGGTACCAGTGTCAGCGATGCAAGTTTAGAGCTTCAAACATGTTTTTGAGAAGCTGACCCTTCTTTCACATTACTGTATGAGGAGCGGTCAGCTTCGTTAAAACTAGTTCGAAACGCCAATTTTGCATCACTGTCATTGGCAGGCAAGTTTGTTTGCTGGTACCAGCGCTTGCCTAAATGTCCGAATAGTCCCAAGTTGCGTATTACCCTCAGGCAGAGTCAAATAACGTTTGAGCATCTTCTGCTTGAATGACATTCCTTCAAAAGGATCCGGTTCGCTGAAATCTTCCAAGATGAGAATATTCTTGGCCTGCTTCAGTTCCACCTCCTCATCCAAGGCTTTAAAAGTGTCCTGAGTCGGAGTGAGTGGACGAATTGCCACCTCTTTATGATATTCATCTCGATCTCGAATTTTTTGGGCCACCTCTCGCATGTGAACTGGAAAATGCTGATGGTTCAAATTCCCTGAGATTCTCATCAAGAATTATCCAACTGACCTTTCAAAGCTTCAAATTTCGCTGGACCAACTTTTCGCACGTACAGATCGATGGCTTCTTGATCAGCCAAATCTGAGGTGGCATCTTCATTTTCAAATGAAATATGCGACATGTCGAGTACTTGGATCAGGATTGTGATGACTAATGCACTTACACTCGATTCGATCTCTTGAGATCAACTGGAATTCAATTGACGGAAGATCACCTAGATCTCCTTATCCTATGACGAATGGCATGCTAGATCGGGATTACACTTTCGCGTGAGAGCTTGAAAGGCTTTTGATCCGTAATCCGTCGGGGATGTGCCTTAGCTTGCATAAGATCCACCGTTAGACATGTAAAAATTGAATCAAGGTCCCAAGATCCCATGCAAACTATCTTTTGATGATCGGACCAACTGATGGTTCAATTGATCTTTTGGTTTATTTTTCAGTTTTCATGTCATTGCCTTTACTAGTTGGCCACAAAACATGTACCTGATGTATGGGGGATGATTCAATGAGAGCTTTCAAGATGACGTCATCAATTTCCAAAGCTATCACCATCTACCGTTCAAAGAGCATGTTTCATAAAAAGTGGCTCTTTTGAAATTACAAATTCATCATTCAATTCAGTTTTTGGCTTCCTTCCCCTCTTTTTTTTTGGCTCTTTGAATTTAACCCGCCACTTTCTGTAACTCAGAAACTCAGAACTTGACTCTTTTTAGACGGCAGGACAATAAATAGCACCACCCCATAAGCTCCACCTTGGACATATTATCGTGATTTCTTTTTACCTTGAACACATAAATTTACTTGCTTGTTTCTGGTTTTGCTTTGGATGTATTTGAGAGTGGCTTTTCAAAAATCTTGATTTTCAGCATTATGCAATACCTAAAAGCCTAAAATATAAGTGCTGTCCAAATGCCGTTTTTAGTAGATGGTTTTATTCGTGATGTTTCCAAAAACCGAAAATAACGGACAAATCAATTGAGCTAAGAGGCACTCCCCCCAAAAAAATCAAATTGTAACTCAACCAAGTTAGACTAATACAATTGCCCATGCCAAACAAAACTTCCTCTTAACTTAAGCAGACACTGCTCCTCATGAGAACTAACAGAAGTTCAAGAAAAAAAAGGAGTATGACTCCTTGACTTTGGGCGTTTTGTGAAGGGAGAATTAAGGCATCATTGCAACCAACTTGCACCATGATTCAATTAAACTTTCAACCATCAAATGAGATGTGCAACAAAACTCTTAACTATGCCATTTTTGGTGTAATTCTGCCACTGCACTCTTATCTTTGTTCAAGTCCAGAGAATACCATTTCCTTCCAAAGTCGGCAAATAAAAAAAAGACAGAAAATATATGCCTGGGTCAGGTTGGTTGGCCGGGTCAGTATGTCTAAATTTTCCCTCCGCAAAAATCCCCAAATCAGGGAGGGGAGCAGCACTACATTTTTCCTTGAATTTCCATTGCTACAGATGACGAAAATGAAGAAAAGGGTTCTATGAACATTGCAATGGAGTTTTAAACTGGTTAATTTGTCAAGAAATCACATCCTCACTAAATTAAAGCCCTCTTGTTCCTTAAAGTATTGGCAAATTATCTGACGTGGAAGAGATGCAGTTATTACAAACCAGATTCATCAACCTGTAGTTTTGAGGTTTCAAGCAATCTCTATATTCAGAATAACATATCCATGGTACATGAATTTTTCATCATTTTAACAGAAAAATGAGCAATGTAAACCTGTATTAAAGACGATTATTTTTGTAACCAACTTTGCCCATGTAAAACTGAAGCCTGCGTGTGAATTTTCAAAATGACCGAATTATTTATTGTCAACCGTAGTTAATTTTAGAAGACGGTTTGTACAAACAAATTAGCATTTTGAAATGAATGGCGATGAAAATCAATCCTTACGCAGGTTGGGGTAAATTGTCTTCAATTTCAAATTTCCATCCATAGAGATGGGTCAGTCGTGATTTTAGGCGCAACTTTCAAATCACTTCTCTTCCTTCATACGGATAATCAATGTGTCATTACTCGTCAACGAAAGCCGCGATTATGCTGAAATTGGACACATGAGTTTGGTGCAAAAAAAGAAAACCAAGTGTGTGTCATACCCAAGGTCATACCTAACAAAGTATTCTAGGACACAAATCAGGGGAGAACATGTCGGACTTATATTATCCAGGGAAGTCTGGTAATCAATAACGAAGCAATGGTAGGAGTATGGTGAGAGGAACGAGTAAGAGTGGAGGGTCTAATATTGAAATGGTGGGAACGTAGAGGAACAATTGAATTTATCACATAGTGGTCCAATTGCGATCCAATATAATAAAATGCGCGGCTGACGGCTGAGCATAATTTTCTTGTAAGGGGTCAACAGTGACAAAGTTTTACACCACGTGAGTAGGAGCATGTCACTGGAAGCAGCATTCATAACTTTGCAATTTGCCTCAGTTTATCTTTTCTCTGTCCAAAATATTGCGCATATCCTAAGAACGGATCTTAAACAGGCCAAATCTTGTAAGACCATCGATTCTGTTCATCACCCTGATCCGTGTAGCCCCATTTCAGGGGCCTAAAGAGGCTGCATAGGCACAATCAGGAGCATTCAAGCACAATATGCAGTGATGCCAAATGATAGTTTGAGTTGTCAAGTTCATTCCACACGACACTTTTTTTAGAGCCATTGTGACCGTATGCATGAGGGCTTTGAAAGAGGAAACTTCAAACTTTGTGGTTTCTATCCATTCCTTATTCGATGGGCATTGTATCGTCATGTCATGAAACTGTGTTTGTTGTAAATACATAAAGATAAAAAGGTGTAAAATCGGAATAACAGAACACAAAGAACGTAAAGAACATAATGTTGGTTGCCCAAAGACAAAGGGGCTGAAGACTTGTCGCACACATTTTGCTTCTGTTGCTTCCCAAGTGTATCTGGAACCCTCCAATATGGGGTACATCAAAGGTAGATTTTTTTAATTATCAGCAACTGGGTTAGCGTGAAAACACGCCTCAAATTAAAAAAAAACTCCTCATGTAACAGCTTGTAGTTACAGCACCATGATCATTGCGATTTCAGCATCCTTTATTACGCTGAGGAATATTTCTAGCAATTTCTTTTATTTTATATGAGCATTTCATATATCATAAATAATCAGAAACAAATGTGTTTGTATTGAGCTCAGTCATTGGTTAGTACGCAAATTAAGACATTTTAAAGAGGAGGTGGAAGTTTAGATGAGGAATGTGACACCTAATAATCCTCCAAAGCTATGACGCTCGTTTTCTAGGGTATTCCGTTCTTCTTTCATTTCTTTCATCGTTGGATGATTGGGTTCAAGCACAGAACATGGAATTAAATGGGGATAAATTCCGTATTATGACATACGGCCAAGTTGGTACTGACCTCCCTATTTATATCGATAATTACCAGAACCCAATCGAATCGGTAAATTCAATCAAGGATCTCGGGATAATCCTACAAGACGATGGTAAATTTGAAGAGCATGTACAGTCAAAAGTGACCAAAGCCTTTCAGACTTGCGGCTGGATATATCGAACATTCAAGTCCAGAGATGTACTGACTATGAAAACCCTGTACAAATCAATAGTCCAGCCACATCTTGAATACGCTTCCCCAATCTGGGCCCCCATGACCGCTGGGGGGTTAAATAAGATTGAACGAGTACAAAAGAGTTTCACGAGATATATTGACGGGATGTCTAAATTAAGCTATTGGGAACGCCTCAAATCATTGGGATTATACAGTATTCAACGTAGGTATGAACGTTACCTAATCCTGTATGTGTTTAAATGTCTCCATTCCCTTTGTCCTAACCCGGGGATACGACATAGCGTTAGCGAGAGACGAGGAATTTCATGTGAAATGCGCCATAAAATCAATCACTTGGATAAAAAGATTGTGAGGGGCTTAAAATCTTCTTTTGTCTTAAACCGGGCACCGACTTTGTACAACTTGCTGCCGTGCTCTCTTAGACGATTCTATGCATTAGATGACCCATTGTTAAGTTTTAAACGTGACTTAGATCGGTTTTTGTTAACGATCCCAGACCAGCCCTACATTCAAGGGTGCCCTAGAGCGGCTAATTCAAACAGTTTGCACGACCAAATATTTTATAAATTATGACTCACCTTGACTTACAGAGAATTTCATTCCCTTGTATCGGTATACAAACCCGAGAATCTTTGAGAAAAAAAAAATCTCTCCCATATCTTCGAATCCATCTGGGATATTATTACTATTTGTTCTTTCTAAAATCTTTGGCAAGTCTGTGCACCGGCCAGCCCGTCTTCTAGTTTGCATGTGAGCATCTGGCAACACTGCTTCCTCACCGCACGCTTTGTATTCAAAGATCCCAACTTGAATTAGCGCAGTAAGAGGTCCTTGTTCCCTTCGCCGGCTCCGCTCTCCCACCCGCATCAAATCCGCATTATCATGAGCTCTGGAGCCGCATCCAGCAAGTCCAGTCCGTTGGACGTGAAGCGGGAGGAATTCCGCAAGTATCTCGAGAAAGAAGGCATCTTGGAACAACTCACCAAGGCTCTGGTAACCTATAGACTTTGATATATGGTATAATATGTTGCTTATGTGTTATTTTGATAATACCTAGGTCCATTTGTATGAGGAACCTGAGAAGCCGCGAAATGCGTTGGATTATCTGCGTGACAATTTTGCCGGTCGTGAAGAGCTCAATGCTCAAATCAACACCTTGAAAGAGGAAGCCGCTCAATTAAAGATTCAAGTATGTATTGGCTACATCCCTCAAACTGACGAAAACTGTATCGTTATGTTATGCTTTAGTTGGACACCTCTAATAAGGAGAAGCAAAAACTGGAGGAGGATTTGAAGGCCGCCAACGAAGCCTTGGCCAAGGCCAAAGCCGCGACCGAGAAGGCTGTTCAAGAAGCTGCGGCTGCCAAAGAGGCCAAGGCCGAGGCCCCTCCGGCTGCTGCTACCACAGAGGCCGCTCCGGTTGTACCTGCGGCTAGTGCCGAGAAGAAAGCCGAGCCTGCTGTGGCTTCCGAGCCCATGGAAATGGAGACTGATGCGGCTTCGGATGCTTCTGTCACCACCCCAGCCGCAGCCGCTTCTCCCGACAAGAAGGCCGAAACTGTTGCTGAGACCGCTCCGGCCGAAGACGCCAAACCCGATGCCTAATTGTCCTTCCCTATTTCGTTTCCGATGTCTGTCACCCGCGTCTTCGGCTGAAGGGCGGATTTTCTTTGTATTCTTCCTCGAAAATAAACCTGACATGTTTTAAGCATCACGGTGATTAATGGTATTAGGCTGACCTTAGGTCACCCTGTACTTAGATAAAAGCATAACTTATCTACAATCACCAACCTCATCATTCACTTGGTTTGTTCAAGGAGCACTTGCACTATGACCTCTTGAAATGTCATAGTTCCTAGTCTGTTTGAATCACTTCGCTAAAGGATGGACGACTACAAGCAACTCTTAGATACGGCTCGTAATGCGTGGAACAGCCGTAAGACACGCCCCATAGCCTGGCGTAAACACCAGCTTGAACAGTTCCTCAAACTCCTCGATGAGAATGAGGAAATCCTGGTGCAGGCGCTCTTTCAAGACTTGCACAAGCCCAAGCAAGAGGCCATCACTTTCGAGGTCGAATTCACCCGTAACGTCATCAGGGGATGCTTGGCACAAGTGGACCAGTGGCCTCAAGATGAGCACGTGGCCAAGAATCTACTCACCATCATGGACACGACCTTCATCCGACGTGATCCCTATGGCGTGGTCCTGATCATGGGAGCCTGGAACTACCCCATCCAACTCAGTCTTGTGCCAGTGGCAGGGGCTTTGGTGGCAGGGAATTGCATCTTCGTCAAACCCTCAGAACTCGCCCCTCACTCTGCACAGGTCATGACGGCCCTGTTCAATCAATACATGGACCGGGAATGCTGCCGTGCCATCATGGGCGGGATTCCGGAAACCACTGAGCTTCTGAAGCACCGATTTGACTACATCTTCTTCACTGGGAGTTCAAGGGTCGGGAGGGTCGTGGGCGAGGCGGCCAACAAGTATTTAACCCCTTGCACAATGGAGTTGGGAGGCAAGTGTCCGGCTTGGATTGACAAGGGTATCAATATGGATATCGCTATCAAGAGGATTGTGTGGTCCAAAATGGCTAATATGGGACAAACCTGTGTGGCGCCAGATTATCTCCTCTGTTCGGAAGAAGTTCGGGACCTGATTTTGAGCAAGATTCCGGTTTACTACAAACAATTTTTCGGCAGCGATGCCAAAGCCAGCCCCGATTTGTGCCGCATCATTAACGACACTCATGTTCAGAGGTTAAAGCGCCTTAAAGGTAAGCTCATCCACGAATATTTTCTGTTGTTATTATTTTTTGTTCATAACTATATTTATCTTTATATATTTAGACAAAACCAAGGGCACAGTGGTTTTCGGTGGACACATTGACGTGGAAGAGCGTTTCATGGACTTGACCATCATCACCGAAATCTCAAAAGACGACGCTGTCATGGAAGAGGAGATATTTGGCCCTATACTACCCATTGTCACGGTCAACTCTGTTCAAGAGGCGGCCCAATGGATCAACGAGAAGCCCAAGCCCTTGTCTTTATACATTTTCTCTGACCACACCGAGAACCAGGACTACTTGATTGACAACACCTCCAGCGGATCCGTTTGCCTCAACGATGCCATTGTTCAACTCTCTGTGGAGACACTACCTTTTGGCGGGGTGGGCGATAGTGGTTATGGAAGCTATCATGGAAAGTATACCTTTGAAACGTTCAGTCATCGGAAATCCGTCTTAAAGCGGGACATGGGCATCATTGGCGAGACCTTGGGCGTTGCAAGATATCCGCCCTATTCAGACAAGAAGATCAATACCCTTAAGAACTTGGTGAAGGCCCGGAAATTTCCACACATCCCGGGATTCTCCTACATGATTTGCATTGGTATTGGGTTTGGTTTGGCTTGGATTTGGCACCATTTCAAGCCTGATGCAGTTTAGCTACACATGAACTTTCTTTGGCACCAATCTTCAGCTTTACATCAAGGCATTCACTACGCAGCCAAATAATCCTATTGGAAAAGCATTGTCAAATCTGCATGTTTAAGCTAATAATTCGCAAACTTCACGTGTATCCGTCAAAAAGATAAGAGGGCCAATTAATCATTTTGTATCCTTGCGTATCTGGTTAACTACGCAAGTAAATCTGGATCATATAAAAACTTGATAAAACTGAGCGTTGATGGATGGATGTCGCCAAGTTCGACAAATGCAGAGACCTAAAACATTTAGGTGTGTTCCAACTTTCTGGAAAATAAAAAAAAATAGTGTACGACCGATTGAGAAGGTAACAATGAACAAGAAGGAAAACTGATCTTTGAGATTCCTCGCCGAATTAGGTTGTATCTTATAGGATTACAGTGTTGCAGATTACCCTCAGGTCGATACACGCGGAAATACATAAACCAATTCTATGAATCAAACCAGACTTTTAACCACGTGTATGGGACAGCGCAAACAAGCCAAGCACTGTCATCCTTGGTGTGTGCTCAAACCCCGGAGCCAGAAGTTAGCCTGTTAAGGAAGAGTCATGGCAAAGGAATTAGTCCTAATATATAATATGAGAGAAGTCCCCGGTTCGATTCTTCTCCACGGCCTCCTCCAGACTCTAAACCAACGACCCCACACCAAGAACTAGTTCTGAGGAGAGTCCTTCGACTTTTTATTGGACTTGGGTCCGGCAGAAGACTCTGGTCATCGTGAAATTGCGAAATTTAACTTTAAAATCAATATTTTTTTGACGAGTCCGGACTCGAGTCCTGCCAATTCCTGCAAAATCGAGTTAAATACTCGAGTGCACTCAGACTCGCCCCAGCACAAACTCGGGCCTTAGACCGTCTATATTAAGCATCTTTAAGGCGAGGCATTAACCGAAATCTGGATCGAAATGTGGGCCCATCACTATTTTGCAAAACCAATTCAAGCACCGATCTGCAGCAAGTTACAGATTCTCCCCAACTGGTCACGTTTCGTTTGTTGATGGAGAGAAGCACCATTCTACAGCACACGTCTACAAGCATAGACAGTACATACAAGATAGTACATGTACATTCAGCACCAAACTTGTCGTTCAGGCCCATTTTGATCTCGTCTCAGCCATGTGGACCTCCGTTTCACGGCAATACGCCCTGAAAAGCCGCATTTTGGGCACTGCCATCCTCAAAGACACTCACAACAAAGTCAATGTCTTCAATCAGGTTGGTTTTATTGGTTTTGTTGTGAATGAAGTGACAAGTGAAAACTTATGTAATCACTAGATGCCGTGAAAAAAAAGTTGATATATGTGTCAAGTAGTTGGATTACACAGTAGTTTGTTTTTGTAGTTTGGGTTCCATCCATAATTGCATCGCCCCTTTGTCTTCAGCACCTTTATCCCTTTCAAACTTGTCAACATTAAGTGTTTGGCTTTCCTGAAAAATTAGTTTTCTTCATTTACGTTTCACAAGGCTGGAATTCGTAATCCTCCGCCGATAAGTTGGGACCCCAATGCCTATTTTTTAAAAGATATGTTTTAGAACTACCATTATTTTTGGTTCAGGTTATGTTCTCTCTTTGGTATCATAATTTTAATAACTTAATTTCATTTCTATTTTGATCCACCCTGTGAATGTTTTTAAAAATATTACAAAAGCTAGTCATGTTAAGATTGTAGAACTACCAGAATGATGTCTGCACAGTATTTGCACAATAGATCCTAATCAATACTCTGTTCACATCAAATTTGATGATTTGTGTGGTTTTTACATTAAATAACAACAATAAACAGTAAAGATAAATTCTATTTTGTCACATGATAAAAGCCAGTCAAAATCATTTTATTATTTTCTTTGTACCTTCTCAACAGGCCGCTTTGTCATCCACTACCTCAGTTTTGGGCACTAAATTGGAAGGAGCCCAGTTGACCCTCAAAGTCCGAGAAGATATTAAGGCTCAAACGGCTAGAGCCAAATTGGGTGGAGGACAAAAGCGGATTGATGCCCAACATAACAAGGTTTGGTCCAAATGTATCCATCGCTTCAAAGCGATAAGTCCTTAGCAATGAATTGCTATTTTAAAATATAGGGCAAGTTGACGGCTCGCGAGCGAGTGGAAGTGTTGTGCGATCCTGGCACTTTTGTGGAGTATGACATGTATATGGAGCATACTTGTCGGGACTTCAATATGGAAAATGAGAAGTATCCCGGAGATTCCGTGGTTACGGGCTATGGCAAGATCAATGGCAAGACCACCTATATCTTCAGCCAAGATTTTACCGTCTTCGGAGGATCGCTCTCCATGGCACATGCCAAGAAAATTTGCAAGGTTAGTTTCTAACGATTTCTGGGGTGTTTAGAAACCCGGAAGTGACATTGGATTGCTAGATAAGTGGTTTATTTTCTTAATCGGTACAGCTCCTAATCCCTTTTTGCTTTGATGGTTGGAAAGGAAAGGCAGGCTTGCACAACATTTTGATGAGCATTCCAGATCAACCCCACTTCCAAGGACTAGCTCGGTCTACCAACTTAAATTTGTTGGCAGACCAAATGTCACATAAAGATTAGCGGGTAAAAAATAATTGAAATATATTTTTTTTATTTTGATAATAATAAGTTTTACATGAAAATTGCTTTAAGATTTAAATCGCCTCTGATGAAATTCCGAAGCCAGTTGTTAGTCCCATATTTAGTAAGGTCAATTTTTTTGGGCTATTTATTTTGAACAGAGCTGATCATCCCCAAAAATTCCGAAATTTTCCGTTCTCGCTGTAGAAGAAATTTGGAATTTTCGCTAAAATAGAGAAAAGATTCGTATGTTGAATATGGCGAAATGATGCAAAAAATGGAAAACTCTTTCAGTCAAACATGTATTCCATTAGAATATTCTTTTAGCTTAGTTTACATTCAATTTATGTGTATATCAAGTGCTTGACCATCGCAACTTTTATTGCCCTGTTTTCCTGTAGATTGTCTATCAAATCACTTAACAGATTGGACTTTTCAAAGAGTGAAAGTGAACCAGTCACTCCATACATATCATGAAATCTAAACTGAGATTGAAGCTAGCCTTAAAGATGAATCTAATTTCTTTTACTTAGTGTATGCTTGGGTCGGAGGTGTAAAGTCAGCCATCACAGCGTCCAATGACTCGAAAGTAGTGTCATTTCCGTATTCATACAATTGATTAGTTGCTCACAACTGCGTCACATCTGTTTTTTGATCGTTTTGCTTAAAATTGGATCGATTTTTGACTTTTACATCTTGGAGTTCATTTAAAATGTTCTGTCAACAGCAAGAAGCGTCATCGAAAGTCTCATTAGCAATGAAGTACCCAGTTTAAGTGAATAGATTAGCATACCTGTTTTTACACCATTATCGTTAATCCATTTGACCTTGTCCTCTAATGCCCAAAAGTTTCGAAACACAGGGAGCATTTGCATCCCTGAAATGAAAAAGTTGGTCATTTTGATTTGGTTCTTAATGTATTGGTAGATCATGGATCAAGCCATGATGGTGGGAGCCCCGGTGATTGGTTTGAACGATTCTGGAGGAGCTCGAATTCAAGAGGGTGTCGAATCTTTGGCGGGTTATGCCGACATCTTCCAACGCAATGTTATGGCCTCTGGCGTAGTGCCACAAATCTCCATGATTATGGGTAATGTGCTTGCATTGGAAAGTAAATATTATGATTCGTTTATCTTCATTTGCGGCCATTGGTAGGACCCTGTGCTGGTGGGGCTGTGTACTCTCCGGCCTTGACTGATTGGACCTTCATGGTCAAAGACACTTCCTACCTCTTTATCACCGGTCCAGATGTCGTCAAAGTAAGTGGTTGAAGTTCGCTCCGCAATGTGTATTGTTACGTTTGAGGAGGGATACAAATAACCATTCAATATTTTTAGACCGTGACTGGCGAGAGTGTGACCCAGGAGGAATTAGGCGGGGCCAAAACTCATACCACTGTTTCCGGGGTGGCACATCGATCATTCGAAAACGACATTGACGCCTTACTGCAACTTCGAACCTTTATGGGATATCTGCCAAGTAAGATGTTTACCTGTTCATTTTATGTCTCTGGTTTTTATATCGTTCAAAACATTCGCTTGAAAAATGCCTTGGTCCACATGATCTTGAAATAAGCGGATTTCCTATTTTCCAACGTTTTTGGGCTGCTTTTGCAAATTTTTCAACATTTTTAGGGTGCTTAAAAAAGTCCTTTGTGAAGTATATTCCGCTTTTCTTCTTTCCTTTCCTTTCTTTTATTATACTAAATGCCACTTTTGTTCCTCAATGTCTTTATGGTTTCTTTCCAGGATAACCAGAACGTGGGTAATAATATAATAAGAACAATAAATAAAAATATTTTTTATGCTTTTTTGCAAAACATCAATAATTTATCTCACTTTTAGATTACTCTATTTGGCCATTCTTCCGAAAAATCGGCAGATTTCTTGATTTTTATTTGCGTGATAACGAAGAATAATTGAGAATCCATTCGAAAAGTCATGAAAATGAAGGAAATTATAGAAGAAACCGTCAAAAAAGTTTTACGTCAAGAACTTTTGAAAGCGAAATGTTCGCCACAAAAGACCCCAAATTATTTCACAAAATTTTGTCCCAAAAAGATCCCTCTCTTCTCGAAGTTTAGATATACATGTACATTGTAAATAAAACTACTCCATTTTCCAGGTTCAAACAAGGAGCCCGCTCCAATTCGTCCTTGCAATGATCCTTGGGATGTGGACGTGCCCGGATTGGACAGTGTGGTTCCCCTCGAGAACACCACAGCCTACGACATCCTGGATGTCATCCACGGGGTCGTGGACGAAAGAGAGTTCTTCGAAACCATGCCAATGTATGCCAAGAACATCGTGACCGGTTTTGGGCGCATGAATGGCCGTACTGTGGGCATCGTCGGAAACAATCCGAAAAACGCTGCGGGTGAGTCCGCTTTTGTCCTAGAGAGGATTGCATAAAGACCCTATTAAAACGTATTGGGTGTCATCCAGGTTGTTTGGATATCAATGCATCAGTCAAAGGAGCCCGCTTTGTGCGCTTCTGCGACTCATTCAACATTCCCATTATCACATTTGTGGATGTGCCCGGCTTTCTACCCGGAACAGGACAAGAGTACGGAGGCATCATTCGCCATGGAGCCAAACTACTGTACGCTTATGCAGAGGCTACTGTTCCTAAAATCACCGTGATCACCAGAAAGGTAAGATAAATTTAGTTTGGTATTAGTTTCAATCTGATATAATGTTGGGAGTTTTCATACAGGCTTATGGAGGAGCTTACGATGTGATGTCCTCGAAACATCTTCGTGGAGATATCAATTATGCCTGGCCTACCGCAGAGGTCGCTGTTATGGGCAGCAAAGGAGCCGTGTCGATCATTTTCAGAGGTGAGGCAGAGGAGAAAACTAAGTATTTTTCATTTGTACTTTGTAGACAAAAGAGAGTTAAGTCGAAAACGTTCACATTTTCCTTGATAGTGCTGAAATGCTGAGCTTTGTAATTGCGCATCTTTTTGTGGCTCAGCAAGACCTTGGTAATAAGATATTTGTATTGGTTGAGGTTACTTATTTGCCCTTTTATACTTGAAATCACCATTTTCTGGTGCCTTTTATCCATTGTTTCTAATTTCTCCAGCTCTTGTGAATCTATTGCGCATTTCCAATAGGATATGATCACTGCATCAGGTTGTTTGGTTTTTGCACCCCTTTGCGCCCAAGCGCCATCTTTCGGATAAGTAGGGATGTGTCAAACGTAAAAATGACAGCTTTTTTCTCCAGCAATTGAACTTCTGTGTCAAAGCGAGCTTAAAGTTTTATCTTTTCAATCGCACTATCCTTTGGTTTTTTGCATAAGAGCTCGGCTTATTTCAACACTATTGTAATGGGACAGGCTCACGGGGGTCGTTGCTTACCCCTGTGCACTTGAGCGCCCCCTTTTGACTTACGTAGAGATGTGTCGAGGTTTTGGCTATGGCGTGAGTCAATAACAAAAGCATCAAAATAAGTGGAGCTGGTACACAAAAAAACAAGGGATAGAGCTAGAACGGATAAAAAGATAAAACTTTGAGCTCGCTTTGAGACAGATATCAATTGTTGGTTGAAAAAGCTGTGTCATTTTTACGTTTGACACATCCCTTCATATCGGAAGATGGCGCTTGGGCGCAAAGGGGTACAAAAATCCAAACAAAACTGAGGCTGTGATCGTATCCTTGACTCATGCCCACAGCCCAAACTGACACATCCCTACGTAAATCAAAAAGGGGGCGCTCAAGTCCAAAGGGGAAAGTAACGACCCCCGTGAGCATGTCCTATCCAATACTTTTCCAATGGCTATCAACCGTCCGTCGTGCATTTTGGCATATTCTCAGTGCCATGACTTGGTTGACCCTTCAAATCCGGTTCCTAAAATATTCAATCATTTTTTCGTTGCGCTCTATCATGGTCTTAGTTATCTTGACAAAGCAACCCAACTGATGCCAAATTATGTTTCAATGTTCAGGGAAGAGGTCTGAGGCTCAAGAGCAAGAATATGTCGAGAAGTTTAGCAATCCGTTCCCAGCTGCAGTCCGGGCTATGTGACGACATCATCGAACCAGGACCACTCGTCGTCGACTTTGCAAGGATTTGGAGCTCCTTGCCACTAAAGACCAAAAGAACCCTTGGAAGAAACATGCCAACATGCCTTTGTAGAACATAACTGAAATGTCTGGATATAGCGATTAAAATAACTCCTTGAGCATTTATTTACCCACTCTCTAGGTAATGAAATATCAAGAGTCGTTGCAAAATTGGTCTTTTTGATTTCTTATTCACTGCTTTTCATAAGTAGTGAATTTTCTGGTCTCCGATACTCCTAGTCGAACCAAAAGTGCTCAAATAGAATGATAATGATTTAGAGATGCGGGTACATTATTGCAACAGAGAGAAAAAGGGCATTCGCATCCTTAAGGTGACATATTTTAAGTTATTTATATTATGCTTGAAATGATAATACAATATTATTTATACATTGACAGCAATGCTTGTTGACATCAATTGCCAAAGGGGAGCTTTGAATTGCGTCATGGCTTCATTCTTGTCAAATCAGTTTGACTTAAGACCGTCATTTTTGATTTCTTTTTCATCTAAATGTTTAAGATAGTCGTAAAATGAACGAAAGCATTCGTCGCAAATGCGGCATGCAATCTTTTGAACTATAAGTGTATATGTTACATTGAAGTAAACCTTGGTTCACCTATTTATAGTATGCCCCTATTCTATATCTCGAAGTAAGTTACCGTTTTGGGGCAAAGCCCCATCCTGAGTCAAGATTCAAAAATTTCATAATTGACCTGTAAGAGACGCATTTTTGACAAATCAACTATTATTCTAAGGACTCTTGGGAAAGGGATGTTAAGTGAAGGAACTCCAAGGAAAATGTGGGTCTGGCACCCTGATATTATGGGACATTTGGAAGGAGAACTAAGACAAACATCACAAGCCAACCTCTCATCATCCGCCCATTGAATTTCATAATCGAGTGATTTTCAATGTTATTAAACCCAACAAAAGAGCATGTTTGTGTAATTGGTGAATCACTTTCAATATGGCTCAATTACCTTTTGTTATTGCACGAGCAGTGAATGAAATAAGTCCATAATTCAATACATGCACAATTCAATGGCTGGCATGTGTCTTGATTTAACTCCTGGCATAACATCATTTTTTATGAACACGTTACTACAAGCTCTATTGGATAGGAAACTAATTGGTCTTCTTAGCGTAAGCCTAAGTATCCTAGCATCAGCTGCATTTCTTTTATGTTAATTTGCGCATATGTCGAAATTTCCTGTGTACATGCAAACGGCAATATAAAATTATACTAACCCTTAAGATGGTCAATATCTCATAAGTGTTGCTATTTTGGCATTTTTATTCGTAGTTTCCGTCCCACACTTGCCCGTACAGTTTTGGCCCCTCAAAGGGGCCTTTTGCTTCGATGCTATTCCTTCCTTTCAAATGTAAAGTTAAGATTGTAAAAATATCAAGTGGGTGAGTCCTCCTCTACAATCACCACACTGGTTTCAGAACCGTGAGCGAAGCCATATTGTCGATAGATTCTACCCATTTCTAGAGGCGAGTTTGGACGCTCGTACCTCTGAGTTAAGGCTTGGACCTTACGCAAGAAATTGAGGCAATCAGTATTGTTCACTCCTTTGACCAGTGTACAGGGTGGAAGAAATAGGGGCCGGCTCTTGTCGCTTCTCTGAAAAATCCTACCCCTAATCAAAAGAATGATTTGGTCAGATTGAATCTCCAGTTTTCATTAACAAGGATTATTGGAAAAACCTAACACCATACCACGAATGATCGATTTTACTTCCAAAGGAGAGGGTACCTTCTGACGTTTGGCTACCTAAAGATTGAGGTCTTGAAAATCCAGGATTTCGGTCCGTCGGCGCCGTCTGTTCAAAAGGACTTTTGGGCATTTCCATGAGGGTCTCCACTTTCAATGGTTTGAGCCAATGAACACTGAAAGGCCCACCAGCGTTCCTCTTGTCTTTACCGGCCTTCAGGGATGCCTTTTAGCTCTTGGTTCTTGACCTTCAGACTGCCTCACTTTAATTTTCAACATTGTTTTGACCGACTGTATCAGAGGGTTACCCATCGCCTTCCAGGATTCGATTAGACATCTTGTTAATATCGTCACTAGGTACTTAAACAGTTCATCTTAATGAATGCTTTGGTTTAATGTCAAAAAAATCTTGAGGAGGGAGAAATGTTATGAAAAACAGCATGAGGTCTTATTTCTTACACCCTGTAGTTTCATTACCGGTTACACGTCAAGCAGATATCGAACTCCAAGGTACCGAGCTCTTGTAAAAAACTGGCCTCAGTTGACATAGAAATGTAGGACCATTCGCCTTTCACCGGAAATTTGCTTGTTTTCAAATTGCTTCCCATGACACCCACAAAGCACTGAGAGCATGACAGTAAGCGTTTCCAAACAATATTAGGAGGAAAACAGACTGAGCTGAGTACCCGTGACGTAAACCTTAATTACCAATGATCTTGCAAAGCGAAGTCATGATTTTTTTTACAAACACCACAACTCCCAACTCTCAAAGGATCGATTTTTAGTCAAATTTAGCTACATTGTGAACAGAAGTTCGGAAATTCATGTCTTATCAAAATGATTGATCGTTGAAGAGTTTGTGATAATTGAACTGTTATCAATAGGCATAGAACTTTACGGTCCACTGTTCTTCAGTGGCATTTTTAATGCGCACTTTTTGGCCTCCATATTGGCACATAGTACAGCTCTATTCATCCATAATGCGGAGAGGATGAATCTTCAGGTTGCAATCGAAAGATGCAATCCTGGCATTTGAATCCCTACATTTAAACGTTGATCTCTCAGTGCCTATTTCTTTATGCCTGCAAGGTTCGTCTTCAGGACCAGTTCGAAATAACTTGTCCTTGATATGAATGATATATTTGGCCGTAACTTCTGCCCATCTGTTCTTTGCTAGTTTGACGTCTCCCCTTTTGTTAAAACAAATAAGAGTGACAATAATAACTGGAATATGCCTCATAAATCAGATACAGATCCAGGTGCCAGCCGAAGTACATGATCTTCTGCT
>NC_081445.1:10971970-10972145 GCF_007210705.1 Tigriopus californicus | reverse complement strand
ATCTATGGAGAGTGCTAAAATATTCTTTTCTAAAAGGTGAATTATTCTTGCAGTGCGTGCTCGAAAAAGCAAAACAATGTATTACATAAAGAAAAATATACTTTGATGACATTCCCAGACCATTTTTTTCTATTCTTTAAAAAACTATCGATAGCATATTTTCACTTTCCTAATG
>NC_081445.1:10971572-10971934 GCF_007210705.1 Tigriopus californicus | reverse complement strand
AAGTAAAATGGAATAAATGTCAAAATTCAATGCATGCACAGTGCAGTTTGGCTGGGCATGTTGTCTTTGATTTTACTCCATGGCATAACATCAGTTATTTATGAACACGTTCACTTGACAAGCCCTTATTTGATTGGGAAAATAATTGTCTTCTTAGCTAGCCTAAAGTTCCTACTCAGCTGCAATTTCATTTTATGTTAATTTTGGCTCATTTCAATTTCCTGATGTTACATGCAAATGGCAATAAAAATATACTAAACCCTTAAGATTTGTCTCATAAGTGTTGCTATTTTGCATTTTATATTCGTAGTTTCCGTCTACACTATGACTGTAAAGTTTTGGCCCCCTCAAAGGGGACTTTT
>NC_081445.1:10971436-10971530 GCF_007210705.1 Tigriopus californicus | reverse complement strand
GTCATTTTGATTTCTTTTTCATCTAAATGTTTTAAGATAGTCGTAAATGAACGAAGCATTTGTCGCAAATGCGGCATGCAATCTTTTGAACTAT
>NC_081445.1:10950094-10971400 GCF_007210705.1 Tigriopus californicus | reverse complement strand
GTTTTAAGATAGTCGTAAATGAACGAAGCATTTGTCGCAAATGCGGCATGCAATCTTTTGAACTATAAGTGTATATGTTCATTGAAGTAAACCTTGGTTCACCTATTCTATAGTATGCCCCTATTCTATATCTCGAAGTAAGTTACCGTTTTGGGGCAAAGCCCCATCCTGAGTCAAGATTCAAAAATTCATAATTGACCTGTAAGGACGCATTTTTGACAAATCAACTATATTCTAAGGACTCTTGGGAATAGGGAATGTTAAGTGAAGGAACTCCAAGGAAAAATGTGGTCTGGCACCCTGATTTTGGGCACTTTGGGGAAGGAGAACTAAGACAAACATCACAGCCAACTCTCATCATCCGCCCATTGAATTTTCAATAATCGAGTGATTTTCAATGANTGTTATGTACTGCACTTTGAGAGGGCATAACTTTGGACCCAGTCGCTCGATCGAGCTGACATTTGAAATACGCAATCGCAGGGATCTGGGGCCAGCCTTATTTGAAGAAGAATTTAATTCATTGACTCGAATTGGAGTTGCTAATTTTCAACCTTACCATCCCCGTCCATACTCCAGTGGTTCATGGCTTGGTGTATGCATATACGGTGTAAACAACAAGAGCAATAACGGCGGAATTGGAAATGTCGATGCATGTATCATGAATATACATCATACAGGGTGGAAAGAAATTAAGGGCCGCTCTTTGTCGCTTCTGAAAATCCTACCCCCTAATTCAAAGAATGATTTGGTCAGATTGAATCTCCAGTTTTCATTAACAAGGATTATTGGAAAACCTAACACCATACCACGAATGATCCGATTTTACTCCAAAGGAGATTGGTAACCTTCTGACGTTTGGCTACCTAAAGATTGAGTCTTGAAAATCCAGATTTCGGTCGTCGGCCCGGTCTGTTCAAAAAGGATTTATGGCATTTCCATGAGGGTCTCCACTTTCCAATGGTTTGAGCATGAACACTGAAAGGCTCACCAACGTTCCTTTGTCTTTACCGGCCTTCAGGATGCCTTTAGCCTTGGTTCTGACCTTCAGACTGCGCTCACTTGAATTTTCAGACATTGTTTTGACCGCACTGTATCAGAGGGTTACCCATCGCCTCCAGGATATCGTTAGACCATTTGTTATATGTCACTAGGTACTTAACAGTTCCTCTTAATGAATGCTTGTGGTTTAATGTCAAAAAAATCTTTGAGGAGGGAGAAATGTTATGAAAAACAGCCATGGAGGTCCTTAATTTCTTTACACCCTGTAGTTTCATACCGGTTAACGTCCAAGCATCGAACTCCAAGGTACGAGCTTTAAAAAACTGGCCTCAGTTGACATAGAAATGTAGGACCATTTCGCCTTCACCGGAAATTTGCTTGTTTCAAATTGCTCCACATGACACCACCCAAAGCACTGAGCAATGGACATAAGGCGTTTCCAAACAATATTAGGAGAAAACAGACTGAGCTGGTACTCCGTGACGTAAACCTTAATTCCAATGATCTTGCAAAGGCGAAGTCATGATTTTTTTTACAAACACCACAACTCCCAACTCTCAAAGGATCCGATTTTTATTCAATTTAGCTCAATTGTGGAACAGAAGTTCGATTTCATGTCTTATCAAATATGATTGATCGGTTGAAGAGTTTGTTGATAATTGAACTGTTATCAAAGGGCTAGAACTTTACGGTCACACTGTTCTTCAGTGCATTTTATGCGCACTTTTTGGCCTCCATATTGGCACAATTATTTACAGCTCTATTCATCCCATTAATGCGGGAGAGGATGAATCTTCAGGTTGCAATCGAAAGATGCAATCCTGGCATTTAATCCCTGACATTTAAACCTTGACTTCTCTCAGTGTCCTATTTCTTTATGCTGCAAGGATTCTTGTCTTCAGGAAGTGTCGAAATAAACTTGTTCCTTGATATGAATGATATTTTCCGTCAACTATTCTTGCCATGTTCTTTGCTAGTTTGACGTCCGCCTTTTTTAAAACAAATAAAGAGTGACAATAATAACTGGAATAGCCTCATAAATCAGTGCAGATAAGGGTGCCAGCACGAAGAACATTGAACACATTTGTTTCAATTGTTTCCAAGTCGTGAGAAGGCTGCTTGTTTTTGAAGTTCAAATTTTCAGGCCTAATTTAGCCCAACAGAAATTGTGTTATCGTCTTGGCAACCAAAACCAACCTTCGGAATCGCAGACTGATTGACTTGAATTCTGGTCTGATTGGCCAAAGTCCAGTGTTGTCAAAGCTCAAAATTTAAGGTAAAATAAAGGTGTCTTGTATTTTTGGACCATAGCGCCGGGAGAAAGCTTTATTATCTATGGAGAGTGCTAAAATATTCTTTTCTAAAAGGTGAATTATTCTTGCAGTGCGTGCTCGAAAAAGCAAAACAATGTATTACATAAAGAAAAATATACTTTGATGACATTCCCAGACCATTTTTTTCTATTCTTTAAAAAACTATCGATAGCATATTTTCACTTTCCTAATGAACGCTTAACGTAAAAGATCAACATTTTGCAATTTTGTTGCAGAAAGTGTTGCCATTGGCAGATAGTCGCCCACCGCGTGTTCCAAAGTTTTTGCCGGTTCCAAATTGTTGTACAATGACACTTATAGCATTTCTAATGCTATTACTCTCCAAAAAGTACCTTTTAGATGATGTAGTCACCAACCTCACTAAGGCAAGTTTGTATTCAAATTTAAGTATAAAAATTCAACTTTTCAACCTTTCCAACTATTGTTGGGGAGGACCATGCAAAAATTCCCATGCCCAAGACCTTGGACGAAAAATAATCCAAGTAAATGTCCAAATGAGCAATTTCCAAAATCGTTTTGTCTCTTTTCTATGTACTTTAGTAAAACTCTATGCATTTTTCGTTTGTTTGTAAGCCATATTTAGACTATTTTGTCTGCTGGGATGCACAAAAAAAAACTGTAGATAAGTTGAATAATTGAAAAGCCCTCTTGGTCAACATAGCGTTATCTGACTGCGAATTGAATTTCTGGGTATTTGTTGCACCATTCCGCAATTTCGGCTTTAAATTATGCCCTGTTTTTGTAGGCCTCAACCCTACATGGGACAGGATATATATATATATAAACTGAACACATTGTAAAACTATTGTGATCCAATGAGAATGAGAATCTCGCAATAAAGACTTTTAAAAAAATACATTTGAGGGGATGTTTGAGCCTGATATTGTTAACTTATATTAAATTCCATCCATCAACAACATCCCTTGAATGACTGATCCATCATGGCATTGAAACCTGAACTGAATGCATTCTCGGACGGAACACGTTTAAGGTTTGGGTCTAGAGATCTGCATGCAGCTTTATGACAATCGACAAAAAAAAACACCGAAGTATTTAAACACTAGAACTAGACGAAGCAGAATTTGGACGGGTATGTTAATACATATGATTTATTGGTTTATAAGAAAAAACGATTTAATATTGTATGTTATAGATTCGAAAGGGATTTTTAACCTCAAAATAATATTTTCAACCAGCCAGAGACATATTCTTTTTCATTATAAATAATTAGGTTCGTCAAACTTGTTTAAAAGATTATCTCCTTCAATTTCATGGCATGATACAATTGGGCAAAGAATTTGAACTAAACTTTCATCCTCCTCACATATTTTCATCTTTTGCATCCAAACCCTGTTTCTCTTACCGTCAAACAAAAACTCTCGTTCTTTGTAAATCATTAATGTCCAACAACTCGTCATACGATGGGGGGTTCCCTTCGAGAAATGTTTTCTACAGATTCGTCTTAATCAAAAAGCTGATCACAGCATCACCGAAAGTGCTTTCCCAAATCGAATTTGGCCTCATTTGCCTCAACACTATCCCTCATTCTAGCTCTCTAATGTGAAAACGTATTCGAGTACATTCCCGGATATTTCTGCTTGTGCGCTCTACGCTTCACACTCTTCGTACAATGGAGATTGAATGTCGGGTTGTAGAGCTTCTCACTCGGCAGTTTCACTTCCACGAGAACAGAGAAATGAGGGCAAACTGGCCTCTTTCCAAAATGACTTTTGTTTTGTGCGACGAGGGCTAAAGTGGGACATCCTCGGTCTTCCTGATCCATCCGGAACTCATCTCACCTTCCTCGTCAGCTGACGTTTTTTTTAAATGAAAGTGCTAACGTCATGAGTCCATCAGCGGAGCCTCTTCTCAAGTAAGTGTTGGTTCCTTTAGGACCAAAAGGTTGATGAAGTTTTTACGTAATAACATCGTAAAAAGCATCGGGAATTTTTATCCAGATGGAACTGGATAAAACATGAATTTCAGAGGAGTAAACAAAGAATTATGTTCGTATCGCACATCATCATAACATGAGAATTATTGAACTTACACCAAATCAAAACAGTTGATTATACTACTTGAGACGTGTCTGTAGGGCTGCCAGCTATATCAATGATTTTTCGCTACTTTTGTTTTTTTCTTAACCTAAATTGTGAAATCATAGTGATATTGAACTCTGTTATCCTGATATCTAAACCGCAAATCAGAAGTTTGATTGAGATTTGAAAATCAGTGCTTCTAAATACGACCCAAGTGCACTTTTGTAATTATTTCCCCCAGATGTCTAAACCAGCTGCAAACAAAACACAAGCTCTTCTAAAATCGAGGATTTGCAAATACAAAAATATTGTTGTCTATTATTACATAAGTTTCAAAAGTTGTTTCTGACTTAAGGGTTATTGTTTTTCAGCTTTTTGGTTCAAAAACTCAAACCACTTGGCGACACTTGAGCGATGCCTTCCAAACCAATTCCGAAGCCAGATTGACCACATCACCAAGAGTTGCCAGTTTGTGTCCAGACTGATAAAAGAAACGATATGTTGTAACAAACGCATTTGAACATGTTGTTTTAGTCGTTTTTGGCGGACCGCCAAAGTTGAGGTTGCCATCCATGTAAACAAAAGCAAGATTGGGTCTCCCTCTCTCTCAAGGGAACATTGAAAATGCAATGCTTGCGAAAGACCAGTTCGTCAATTGTCATGTGCCAGCCTAGAAACTCATGAATGAGTGCTGTTATTGCTGAAGCTCTTTGTGACGTGTTTGTCCGTGAATATCTTTCCAGAGGTGGAGCAAGCAAAAGATGGAACAAGTGGTGCAAGTGTTTCTGACTATCTGTGTTTTTCAACTTGAAGCAAAGTGTTCAATTCAGTGAAGATGCCGCATAAATTGCCTATAATGGAAGAGACTCCTCGAGGAGAGCTTGATAAAGCTGCCACGCCTCCGTTAGTGAATGAAATGACTGGAGGTCAAACTGGCACACCCAAACTACAACGATGTACGTACAGTAAGCTGACCCGTGGAACGTTTTTGAAACAATTAACTGATTTAGAAAAATATTTCTAATGAAATAACATAAAGTTATGTCTGGAGCAATTTTGCTGCGTTGCAATATGTGAAAGAGTAACCCAAGTATGAAGTCGGGAAAAAGAATCGAGGCTAAATCATGGGGTCAATACTCAAGTGTGGAATTTGTATGAGAACAAAAAGCCCTTAAAAACGTCAAGGATGAATAGCCCAATTGAGTAAAGGACTGGTTCAAGCACTATCAAAAAGGTCCCTAATACTTGATGTCAAGGGTTGTGATACTTTCTATTGAGTGCTGCGTTGTTCAAAGGTTCTATAATAAGAAATTCAAGTAATAGAGTAGATCTTCTAACTATTCTACGTTTTCTTATTGTCAGTGTCTTGTGATATTTCAAAGTATCATTCGTTGTGTACAAAAATAGTTGTCCCAAATTGCTTTTAATGAAAAGAAACTATCTAAATCATCTGAAGGACATGGCAACTGAACATACTTCTTAACCACCTGAAAAATGGACATATGCTTTTGAAAAGTGTTAGAAATGTACATAAAATATTTGGTCCCAAAGTGTTATATTAAGCACAAGCCTTTGTGACACTTTCAACAGAGGGCGTTTTCAAATGATTTCTAGAGCCTTGAATGCCTCTAATTGGGAGGTATCTGTCTCAAGTTCATATTTGGAACCAAGTAATACCAAGCAGTTACTTCAATTATTCTAGAAAGGGGCCTGACTGGAGATGACAATGAGATTCAGCACTTATTTCCCTTAAAACCGGATCTTAATTTGGACCACTAATTAGGAATATCAACTAGGGCAGAAACTTCTTAATCAATTTATAAGTTCACAAGTTTTTCATATCAAGTATTATTTAAGGTTAGTATTTTGCCAAAATAATTGAATAATGTGTATCTTGCCATTGTATCTTAGAAAAGCGGGGGGAAATACTGATGAATTGTACATGTTTTTAACACTCAGATCCATTAAGAAAGTGTTTTTGGCATAATCAGGGTTTCAAGGTTTACAACAATAACCTTGCTTTCAATTTAGTAAGTTTGTTGGATGTCAGAGTAATGCACGTTTTGTAATGTTTGGGTTTGTTCCCTATTGCGATATAAACAGAAAGACAAACAGACAAAATGAGAGTCTTGGCGAAATTATTTATTTGTCGCACAATGATATTTCCAGTGACGTTTCTGTCGCTCTTTAAAAACTAAAACATATTAAGGAATCCTTTCTACGAGTTATGTTACTTTTTTATTTTAGAATCATGAGATTCAAACCTTTTTATCATGTAAGGCATGATATTTGAGCAAACTTGTGTTTCAATAATGATAATTGAATCTAATTCCTCATTTTATTTGCTCCTTTAGTACTAGTTTTCCATTTTTATTCGTTTTTTTTTCGTAAGGAGTGAAATTCCTCTCTAGATATTACAGAGACTGAATTTTTCAATGGATTTGCTGAACAGAACAGACTTTTTCCTAGGGTTCTTTTTGGACATTGATAACAGGTTTTGGACGTTTTCCTTGGACACAAAAAATGCAAAAGGAAGTTGATTTTTCGGGTAGTTATCTGTTGAAAAGTCAAAAAGCTATTTAAAGGTGTTTGAACTTGAAATTGGTTAAGTATGCCCATTATTATCAGAGGTAGCCTTAACTGGATTGACCAAAGCCTTGAGTGGCTCTTTCAATAGGAAGCATCTGACACATATATATCCACACCTGGACTAAAGTGATAACAATACCGGGTGGCTACAAGATAATTGCAATCTATAAGCTACGGGCAGAAAATATCAAATGAGTTCGCCCATCTTTTGTCGATATTTACTCCTCCTACTCAAAATTTAATTGCTGCAACTTTTTTTAAATGGCTAAATTATGTTCATAAGATTAAATACATTTGAAGGAGAAATCGGACGTGAGGTCGGGGCTACCCGGTATGTGTATTAACAATTCCAAGAAAAGAGTTTGAGTGGATGCGACTTGCAGACTCAACCCTAATTTTCCTTGAAACCAGTCCTTGAATTCAACCATGAATAAGTAATGCCTGAGCGTTAACAAGCACACCAATTAGATATTTCAACATGTGCTGGGATATCGATTTTTGCCTTGCCTCGAATATTTTCCAGAACATTGAACTTTTATTTGAGCTTGCCAAGTGTGTCCAGCCTTTCTCTCACAAGTCAAGAAGCTCATTTTATTCCCAAAGAACGAGTGCTTTGATTGAACAAGTACAAACGAACATTCCAAAAAGGCACTTGATTGACATGTGATGAATGTGAATTATACTTACCTAGAGAATTGATTAGTTGTTACGTCATACCACGAACAAGACAATTGAACATTAGACAAAAGATTCAAATGACGTACAAGTAACGTCTAATGTAGATAGGATCAATATCAGTACGAAACTCCAACATCATCAAAAACAATTTTGGAGAAACACTAACTATATAATTGAGGTCACGAGGAAGTCTGAAGTACAAAAACTGGGAGAGAGGTTAGTTTTCCGCACTTCAATACTCTTTGTTTTAGAAACCATGGAGCAAACATGCTGTTATTCTAAGTCAACAATTATTTTTGTTTTAAGATTTACTTTAAACTGGTTTTCGTCATGGCGGTATTTTAAGAAAAAACACCCAATTGTGCGCAATTCATTTCAGGCCTTTCTTACGCACCTTTTCCTGGTGTTCTTTTGATAGCCTTAATCACTAACAGGACTTGACAAGTTGCTCAAGAGGAATTGTCAAGCTATCTACTTAGCCTACTCTTATTTTTGTTTGTCTAAGCTCCCAATGGTTTTCTTGGAAATTGGAGGTGCCTTGTCCAGATGAAAAATGCCTTGTCCAGACTTGACTTATGTAAAAAGGACATATTTTTTGCTTTGGCAATGACAAGGCGAGATTTTTTGTCTCGTCTTCTTCTCTAGTGCTTTTCAAAGTGACGACCGGACAACTCGACTCAGAACAAATCAGCCCTGGACAATTTCACCCAACGGACAACTTGACCCAGGACCATCCGACCAAGAACAACTTCATCAAGTGGACAAATTTGACTCAGGAGACAACTCAACTTAGTGGATATCTTGACCTTGGGGACAACTTGAGCAAGGGAAAACTTGACCCAATACAAAAAACTTACTTAAAACAATAAATATTTATGCAACAAAGACTGAGTATTTATACATAAGACCAGAATTGGATTCAGTTTTTCAAAAATTTATTTGCACTGCAAAATAATTTTATTTTTCTCAGGGACATGACAATAAGAAATGCAAATAGAACCTCAATACTTAACACGCAAAAGAACAACTATAAATGCATTTGCATTTTAGTCTCGGTCTATTCACCTTGAGAGGTAAGGCTTGCTGGGGTGCCTTATTGGTAGAGCATCCGCTTACCAATTTGCGAAGCCTGGTTTTATTCTAGGCTTGCCAAGTCCAAGCTTGTTTGTGTTATATGATTACCACATGAGTGGCTGCTTTTAACAACCGAACTGGCAAACCTGTGTTCATTTCCAAGGGTGAGGTAATAATTAATATTGGTTGTGATGACGAAACGGGAATATCTCTCCATTGGGACACCCATCATTCAGATGGCAGGCCGAGCGAGAGAGCTGCCATCTGACTTCGTAACAAACAAAACAAAACCAACACCTTGAGAGATAGGTAAAATAGAGCACCCACAGGAACCAAATTTGATCTAGAAACATGCATGGTTTAGAATATTAATTTGGGGGTCCAAGTTAGGAGACAACTTCAAGGCCTTTGGATTTCAAGGATTGTGAAATAATGAAATATATTGAAACCTTTGGTAATTGCATCAAACTTTTGCAAAATTAGTTTAATGTTGTTTTTGGATGTGTCTTTTTTGCTTTTAAACAGGCTTATGTCTTTGCGTTTGATTTTTTTTCTTTGAAAATAAATTATTTGGTGCTTTCAATATTTTTTGTTTGTGATTATGTGGCCCTCAAAGGGATTTTTTTGCTCAGCCCTGTCATTGGCATTTAAAGTTGTTTTTCTTCTTTTTTCCATGATGGAATTTCCATGATGTTCAGTTTAAAACCACCTGTCCATGTTAACAATGGTCCAAAATGTCCTTCTTCATTTCTGTATTTTGTGAGCCTCGTATAAAATGCTCATTTTCAAGTTGAGGAGAAATAAAAGAAGTTTGACGGTTCAGGATGTTTCAGCTATCTAAACAGCACGGACAAGCAAACCGGCTTTTGCAAGTCGTCGAAATTCCTACTAGACGTCTAAATCACCATTTATTTGAGGCTTAGGCAATGATGGTTTTTGGGGACATCAGATTTCTACATCAGTGCATATAAAGGGAAAGGCAAGAAACTGCATTTTATTCAAACTCAAAAAATCATCCTAACCAGGAGAAAAAATGCTGAGGATCTGACGTGAAGAGATTTGAAATGGCTCTTTAGACGTTTCAGTTGAAGCAAGGTATATGGTGTTGAAGTAGCAGCAGCATGATGATGTCACCACAAACTTTGGGAGGGCACTTTTCAATTCAGAAGAGGTGCCAAAAAAAACAAGATGCAAATCGCTATATTAGAAAAAAACGTTTCCAAGATTTCAAAAAGTCTATTGGAAAGATTGAACATTTTGAAAGAGGAAAAATAAGTTCAAAAAAAACTTTTTTCGGCCAAAAAGTATTTTTAAGTATGTTTGAGTAAAACTGACATTTTATAAAAAGTGCGATTGTACATGAACCATTCCTTTCATGATGAAAGAACTGAAACCCTAATTTAATCCCTTAAGAAAGAACTAGTATAGCTCAAAAGTAAGAGTTAACTCTCAAAATTTGATGGTGACGTCATCTTCCTTTCATGCTTTTCATGCTTCACTGTCCCAATTTTGTAACAAATCATATGCTTTTCTAGTTACATATATATTCTTTAAATGTTTTATGTTAAGAACAATCAATTACTTTATTACTATCTAAATTTCATGTATTTGCTATAATTTGTCAAATCAAGTGTTTTACTCTAATTTTTTTTTTTGCGGACTTCCTTACCCGCTACCGGGTAAGTTCAAGACGAGAAGAATATTCATTTTACTTGACTTTTATTTATATATATTATTTGATTGACCAACGAATTAGAATTGGCTGATCTGGCTAATCCTTGAAAATAAGTTTGATCAGGAATTTTAGTCAAAAACTTGTCCAAGTCTGACTTAAATATGAACGAAAATCCTAATGTTTTTCTTATTTTCACAAGTAGGGCTATGGCCACCATAAAAACACAATACACTTTCTGAAGGGGGAACTATTTTGTTGAGAATATCTCAAATTCCGCTCATATTTGGCAATATAAACAATAAACAGATACAAAAGACATCAAGGTGTTGATCTTGTGGGCTGCTCATGGCAAAGCAATAATAAAATCTTCACAATTGATCAATTTTCAGACCAATACTATATCAAATTGAGTTTATTGTTTAAATCATTTTATCATTGACGTTTCAAGACATCATCCGGACGCACCTATGTAACCAAAAGACGAGCAAAGTTGAGCAGAGGTAGCGCCCTCTGCTTCGTCTAAGTGTGAACTAACAAACGCAAAAATGCAAGGTGTTATTGAATTAAAAGATTACAGCACAAGTATTGTGACACAAAAGTACGCAAGCAACTCTTCTGCAAGACTTTTCAAATCCAGTGAGGTTAAAAGTCCAAACAATGATAGCAAGTAAGTAAGAATTAAAAAGTAATGTGTATATTGCATAATTGATAATAAGCCAGCACTTCCAACGAAAACGTTCTTGGCAAGCCAGAATATTTCAAGCTTTTGGTGACTGGCTTTAAAAGCATCACTTTTGCTAAACTCGAGCAAAAAAGATGAAAAGATGATCACGAAAAGTTATTGGTATGCTACAAGTATACATTATAATGCCCTGAGGGACACCCGACTTGACATCATGTATGTCACTAAGCGATCCCTCAACCTTAACTAATTGTTTCCTACCACAAATGAAACTTCTTAGCCAATTGAGAACCTTGCCTTGGATCCCAATCTCATGGAGCCTGTTAACTAAAAGGCCATGATATCTACCTTGTCAAAGGCCTTGGCAAAGTCGAGATAAACTACATCGACTGATTCATGACTCTCCAGTCCCTCAATAACCTGCTCTATATGCTCAATCAGTTGGGTAACCGTGCTAAAATGTGCTCGGAACCCATGCTGGCTAGGAGGAAGGACTTCATGTGTATCAAGAAATTCAACAAGTTTGAACTTCATGATCTTCTCAAACACCTTCGCAATATTCGAAGTGAGAGAAATTGGCCTGTAGTTACTGGGGAGTGACTTATCTCCCCCTTTAAAAATCGGACCAACATGAGCTACCTTCAGAGAAGAGGGGAACTTGCCCTGGTCCAAGATGCAACGCATCAAGTACGAGAAAACAGGAGCAAGAATCTGTGAGCATCTCATCAGAAACTGAGATGTCACCCCATCAGGGCCAGGGGAGCTCGAGAGTCTCAAGTCCCTGATGGCCTCTAAAGCATCCTGATCTGTGACTATAAGATCATCTAAATGCTCAGCTTGACATACCTTGCCAGTCCCAACAAACTCATCAATAGAGCAATGGACTGTTGCTCCTAAACTCAGTGGAGTTGAAAACAAACCAGAGAACTGATCTCCAAGTATGTTGGCCATAGTCCCTACATTGTCTATGGCTTCCCCATCGACCTCAAAAGGCCCTACAGGGTGTTTGATCTTTCTCTTAGAGTTTGCATAAGAGAAAAACGCCTTCGGATTCGACCTCACCGCTTGAACAACTCTACTTTCCTTGTTCAACTGATCTGTCTCAATGGAAACCTTAATTCTAGCAATTATATTTGCTTTGGTCACTCTTAATTTAACGTCTAAATTATGTGTTAAGACATGTTGTACAATCAAGGAAGGGACAATTACTGTCAAATAAGCCAGTTATAATCTCCAGACTCGAGGCTTGCTGGGGTACCGTATTGGTAGAGCATCCGCTTTCCAATTTGCGAATCCTGGTTCGATCCCAGGCTTGCCAAGTCCTAGCTTCTTTGCGGTGTTTAAATTACAGCATAAGTTGCTGCCTTATAAGCTTAAATGGGCGAACCTGCGATCATTCCCGAGGGTGAGGTAATAATTAATGTTGCACGTTTGGTTGCGACAACGGAGCGGGAATATCCCTCAATTGGGACACCCATCATCAGATGACAGGCCGAGCGAGAGAGCTGTCTTCTGACTCCAAACAAACAGTCTCCAGACTCAATATGAGGTCCAGTCTATTCCATCAATGTTATTGTTAGCTTGAGATGTTTTGTATCATGATTACAATTGTTTTGTCTGAGATAGAGAATCTAGCTACTTTAAGAGCCCACTTCAGATGAGTTTTTATTTTCTAATTACAAATCAAATAGTCAACGGTCACATTAACAAAGCAGACACATTGCGTCAGATTATAGAATATGAACACCTTTATTGCAGCTATCGATCATGCCATTACATATCTTTACCTCAAAGTAAACAACAATGCCCACCAACACAATATATTTCCATTCATCGTCATATTTGAAGAGGTTTATTGCTGATCATTGTATGATTGGACTCTTTACACATAAGTTACTGCATTCTAAGTGATTTTGAACCATCTCCCAATCCATCTTGTAGAATGATCATTTCTCCACAATGGTGCATGCTCCAATTAAATCAGATATTTGTAAGCCACATTCGCAAATGAAACCTCAAAATGTATCTTAAAAAATAGAAACTGGGTGATCTATCTTTATTGGAAATGTTTTGAGTATAGCCTAGAGCATGGCTTGCAAGAGACAAGTTGCACCAAGAGTGAGGTTTACAAATTTCATGTTGATGTCCACTTTTTGTTCACACCACTATTTGTCAAAATAAACTTTTAGGAGTTACATGGCCTACTATGACAGACTTTGTTTATTACATTTATTGGTATTATCAAAATCAACAGTATTAGGAGGCCAAGCAATATCAGCGTAAAGCCCTTATAAATGAAACACAAGGAAATGAAGACAAGCCAAATCGTTGAAATAAATTTGAGCAAAATTCCGGTTGAAAGAATCTTGACAGAACCTTAATTTCCTTCTGTTTGTCTTTGCTCTCCATTGTGAAACATTAAGCGTTTTGCCTTCAATTTAGGTACAACACATGGATCAATTTTGCAATTCAAGATTTTAATGAAAATTGCAAAGCTGGTTGTAAGGGCGTTGGATTCAAGCTGGATTCAAAACTCTCTGGATCAAGTCTCACCCTAGTTTTGGATTTAAAGCTTTGGGACTTTAGAGCCAACGTTCTCATCACCAATATTCGGACATTTAGGCAAGCGTCGGTACCAGCAAACAAACTTGCCTGCCAATGCCAGTGATGCAAAATTGGCTCTTCAAACTGGTTTGAACGAAGCTGACCTTTCCTGATATAGCAATGCGAAAGAAGGGTCAGCTTCTCAAAAACGTGTTTGAAGCCCCAAACTTGAATCACTGACTATGCTACCAGCAAACAAACTAACCTGCAAGAGCTTGCATTGCCTAAACGTCTCCATCACAGTCTGTGGTCCCCATACATTAGAGATACAATGTGAGCTCCAGCTGACAACGTACCATGCGTCCCAAATTTTTAAGTTGCAGCTGCTTTCAATTATAAGTTTAAAATCATTTTTGCTGGAAATCGCAATGTCGAAATATCAACCTCGTGACTGATTGAACTTCGTGGACATGGAATGGGCATGCTGAAGGCTGTAATGTCAATTTGGGAGGTTGCCCCTCCGGATTCTGGCCTAAGGATATATGGGGCAAACTCACGACTTGTCATCAATCGAAAACCCTTGGGCCATTATGAAGCAAAGACTGTCACAAAGATGCGGGTGCTACCAAAATTGACCAACTCAAATTCCAAGAGAAAATGACGTGGCGTGAGATTGATCCCAAAACCTTTGAGAACCTGATAAATGAAATGCCAAAACGAGTAGATATTTAAATCAAGATGAAAGGGGGTTACATTGGTAAATACAATGCTTTAGAAAGATTCACCTAACTAAAATAAGAAAACAGCATTGCTGTAACAAAACATTTTGGGACGTGCTGTACACGTAGCTCCATGTTTATTACAAATTAGATGTCAAAAATGTTTGTAATTTTACTTTTCTACGATTTGAAAGGTCTCTCAGAAGAGTTGATGGTTTATTTATGGTGTTCAAATGCATCAGCAATAAGTTGTTCAGCGAATAAAACATTGTGAAAGTCTGGCATCTTACAGCGTATTTTCGTGTTTCTACGTTTGTTTGTTTGCGTCCAGAGGAGGCATAATAGAATGAAAAGGACTGCAAGCAATCAGATTTGCCATCAAGAAAAGGCTTGTGCACCATTGTTCAAATGTAACAAAACAGTTGGGCTCTCTACTGATGCTGAAAACCAAGTAACCAACCTATTCGATGGTACGTATTTGTCTAGATCAGATGAATGAGTACGGGCAGAATAATGATTAGATATACTTTTTATGTGTTAATAGATTTGTGCTCTAAATCTTTCACGAGATCTAGTTTGTAATTGAAGAAAAGTGTTCATATTTAATTCTATTTTTTAAAACAGGCGGCAGGTTTGTCAAGCCGAATGTTCGTCTATGATGACGTAACTATTAGCTAATGTTCTTGGAGACCATGGGACAGTCAATCAGTTTTTAAAACCATCAAGAGTTTTCACCCAACCTCTCTTTCTTTGACAGTCATCGTGGAATCCAGCAATGGACAACGAGTTGGAGTCATTATTAGGCAGCGAACTTCCACAATGGACTCAAGACCCACTCGTTATTCTCACGATGAATCCAGTTCGAGCTCGTCTAAGCTTTCCACATTTTTGGACTCATTACGCCCAAGATCCAAGTCCGATGCTGCCAAACGTCCACAAAGAAAAACGGTGAGTGTGTCGGGGGCTCGTGTCTCAATAGACGCCTCGTATAGCATTTATAAGAGATGCAAAAGACAATAAGGGGTTCCATAAACGAATAAAAATAAACAAGTCCAGGCGATATCGTGTTCTAGGGATACGTGCCATCCCCAATGTCCATGTCTCCGTACAACCAAACCCCAAGTGGATCCAGATCTTCCTCACAACCACGTTTACCCACAACAGCGGAAGTTGACGAGAATAGGGGCAGTTCCACTAGAGAAGATCCAGTTCCAGAGCACATCCCATTAAGGCATGTCCGAGTGCTATCCAAAGAAGGCAGCAAGGATGATGGCGGGGGTCACGCACATCAAATGATGACCAAGGTCATGAACATTTTCCGCGGGAGAAGTTCCAGCTCTGCCACCGCTGAAGACAAACATAGGCTGTTATTGAAGGTAAGATGAATGAATGCATATACATATATGATTGAGCTTCTTGTTATTTCCAATCAATGAAATGCTGCATCATTTCGAGTCTCAGATTACAAACAAGTGCTGCGTTCTGGCAAGATATACATGTGATTGGAAATTACGCAGTCTTGTTTCGGATTGCCTCAACGAGCCTTCCTTTCGGGTCCATTCATGGAAAGAGAGCACAACACCCTCGTCAATGTAGGGCGTCTTTCATATTTCTTTACCAAAGAAGATCACACCAACTAGCCACTGGCAAAAAAAACATTTTCTAAAGGGTCCAGAATATAAGCACAGATGTCCTAGACATCCACACCTAATGCTACTTAGAATCAAGTTCTGAAGTATTTGGTGGATAAGCATTCAAAAACAGCTGTAAAAGTTACTAGTGAAAGGCCTGACCTTGAAAGGCAGGCCCACCGTCTAGTCGAGGCCAGGCCTGAAGGCAGGAAGTAGTACATGTCTATCCATCACAGTCACGTGGAGCGAAGAAAAGTGAGAGTTCCAATGGCGGCACTAAAGAAAATTAGAGACCACAGACTTTCTCAGGTCCAATATATGCCGTTCTTACGGTCTCAAGACTGGAATATTATCAATATTAAATTAGAAAAGGCCTTAGTTTTCTTTTCAAGAGGCAATTATTTGGAAAGGGAGAGTATTCTTGTACTCCAAGGAACCCATGAACTAGAGCATTGATATTGTTCCAACTGGTTTCGAAAATATATTTATTTCTTTTCTGAAGTTCCTGCTAATCAAAGAAAACTCAACCATGGAGAGTTTCCAAGTGTTTGACCTTTCAGTATCAGGTTTAGCAGGCCTTCGGTGTTTGTTCTCCTGCTTGTAGGGAGAAAAATTTACTGAGAGGCCCTATTGCATCTACTGACAAGGCCCAAATCTCCTCCTGGCAGATCCTCTCTAGTAATCCCTCTCCTCTGGTGGCGCACGTACTCACGGAGATTTGCTCACTCTTACCCAAGACCTCGTCGCGAGGGACAGCTGTCATTTGAAGGAATTAATTGCAGTTCCCTTCACTTTCTCAGATTTAACAAGGATCCCCAGCCTTGACGTGGCCAAGAACAATGGCGTGATTTGTAGGTTCTGTTGGTGCTCGTCACGCCTCTTCTAGCTTCCGGCTCTCCTGGATCGAGGTGTTCTTACGTGATTGAGTGAATGTATGTATTCGCTCCGTAATAATTGAACAGCAGTTCAAAAGCGCGCCAAGATATAGCTGCAGGCCGCCAAGCACCACTTTGCTCTAGTAGTGCCTGAGAAAAGAACCGGCTCTCATTCTCCCGGCAGATAGAATTTGGAGCGTTGGTATATTTACACCAGAGACGAGTGAGGCACGCACGTGAGTCAAGAGCAAGAAAATACAGCGCCACTCACTCACCTTTTAGTGTGCGTCGTGAGCAAGAGTCAACTAATCATCCATAGATATGCCCGTAAAAGTGAAGACATTGTGTATTTGAAGTTGATTTAAGTGAATCGAGAGTTCCTCTTTCAAATTTTGGAAAACCAAGAATTTCTCAGATTGAAGAGGGATCGACCTTTAGTCGAGCAAGCCCCCAGTTCCATGAAGCTGGAGTGAAGTTGAGGTTTGAGTCGAGAGCTCTGGTACACATGATTACATAATCGAAGTACACTCATTCTCCGACACAACAAAACAAACCTGATATCCCTAGTTGCAGACAACTGTGAAAACATACCAATAACTAGACCAAACTGGCCTTAAGTCAACTGTCAGTCATTGATTGGTCATGATCTTGTTTGATGCGATTGCTTACATTTCCGGTCAATCATTTGCGCCTGTGGACCGAAGCAACTAACTGCGCAAGAGCTCCAACTAAGTTCGAATTTGTCCATGGATGAAGAGGTCTTCAGTTCAATCGCGCCTCATCACTCAAAGTTAATGGGAAAGGAAGCTAAGCGATACATCAAATTCTAGGATATAATCGTCGTTTGGGTTAATACTTGAAAATTGCCCAACTTTGTCGGGAAATATGGCAAAGAAACAATAAGGATCATCTTGACTTGTACCTTGAGGCATCTAAATCTCAAGACGCAATTTCTCGCTCGGCCTGAATGCAAGTGTCTCCGAATGTGTAACTTCTACAGTTATTGACCGCCGGTTGGGCGCCATCTCAAATAATTTCGTTCGGCGCTCCCTTTCAAGGTGCAAGTCTGAAAAGAGTCTTTTGAGCTCTGAACACATGTGTGTGTGTGTTGATGAGTCTGTTATCAGAGTATGATGTTCCACGCAATTCAAGTAGTGTTTGACGAATGAAGTGCCAGCGGAATGACTTCGTATGTGAACACTTGGCTCCGAAGAAAACGGTTCGATTCATCGGATTCCTCCGAGAACAATGACAAATCCACTGACTACTTTGAGGAGTACGACGACTTTCAAGAATATGATGATGGCGATTTGAATGAAGATGATTGCCTTTATCGATCCGTGGAGAATGGAAAAATCCACACTTGTCGCCGGAAGTCACTCGACCCGCAAGGTTGGGATTGTGTTGCTGGGCGAAAGATTAACAAATGGACCCGCAGATCTTTCTTTCTTTGTTACTAAGGCAAATAACAACGTTGTTGTTACCAAACCACCCTCTCAATTATTTTTCGAGGCAGATGATATTAATTAAGTCGAGGGTATCACGTGTTCCAAAGCCCAAATTTACGAATTGTAGCGTGCACGGTTCCATTTTACGTTGAAGGGAAGGAAGGGAGAGCGATAAGGAGGGAAGCATAAGTATCGAAATTCAATCCATCAACACAATCCCGTTCTACAGCAGAGCAAGAATTACGATACTGCAATGAGCTGGACGTGAATGTGAAGCCAATTCCCGGACAAGGATATGTTCCTCGAAGATCGCGCCATATCTCCATTGGGGATTCCGATTGTAAACGAGTCCCTGTGACGCCTCCTTCGTCGCTCACTTCCAATGGATCTGCTCCTCGAGGGTTCGTCCGGGTTCGCTCACAATGGCAAAAAGCTGTGCGAAGAATGTCCGGCAGCTCCGGTAGCGGCGGAAATGGCACGCCTAGTCCGGAGATGCCCCAACCCCCACTGCCCATCCTTGTTCCACGGACCATTTTGGACCGACCCACCGGAGGGGGGCGGCGGACCCGCCATACAAGTCTGACCATAGATTCCGAACCTGCACCCGTTTTCGACCCCCATGCAGACCGTAGGTTGCAACGAATGCATAAAGCGGATTCTTCCCCATTACCTCAGGGACCGCCTCTTCCAGAGCAAGAGAGACGCAGACGTGCTTCCCAGCCAGTGGGCAACCGGTGGGAGAATTTTCCCTTCAGCTCGGCTTTTACTTATGGGCGTGGCACCACGGTCCCATTTCCTTGCGGAAGTGAGGCTGTCATGATAAACTCAGCCCTAGCCCATCAAGCGTTTCAATCCTATATGGTAAGCTCTCAACGGAACAGAAAGAGTCTGGGGAAGGTCCTATTTCACATTTCAAATTCCTGAGTACATATTGACTCTTCTTAACATGATTTTCGTAATCTGAGAAGTACTCTTTGAACTGTGCTTTGTCAAGATGTAACTCAAGGGACACGGTATATCTGGAAGGAGGTATGGATTTCCTTCTTCTTTATCAGGTCTCATAGATGGCGCCAAAGTTTGACTTTCTTCTGCAATTTTTCGACTAGATCAGGCGACAGAAGACCCTCTTTCGATGGCGAGAAAAGCCTTACTTTCAAGGCCAGGGTGCGGGAGAGAATGATAAAAAAAAGTCTAATCTCCTAAACGAACGTTTAAGACCCATTTCTTTAATGCATGACGTAAACCTAACAGCAAACAACTTGTAAAAACATGGCTTATGATCGATTTTTAACGTCCCTAATTCGTCTTTAATGACCAGATAAGCAAGAAAAAACATTCACTTTTAACAATTGGCAATAGCTCAACACTTGAGACATTTCCATCACAAGAGTGTTTATGCTTGCTTCGAGTAGTAGAACTGACTTCAAATGTTCGTGGCTCCTTTTTCGCTTGCGAAGAAGCTGTTTTTATTTCGAACGAAATTTGAGGTTAACAAGAATTCATTGTTTCTCGCCCACGATTCTCCGATTTCTTTAGATCCAGTCAAAAAATGTGTGCTTCCTGCTTGTAAATTAACTCAAAGTCTTCCAGGAAGATATCATCAAATCTAAAGGATACAATCAACTATGAAGTGAGGAAAGGAAAGTCTAGCTCAAAACGGGCCTTAGAATCTACCAAGTTACCATATTGCAAAAGTTTTCTAAAGAAACCCAAAGTTAGATGGCCGCGACACATTGCTAATACTCCATTACGTCACATTACTCAAAATGAAGATTGATCCACAGAACGGTCTCAAAGAATATGGCACACGTTCCAGACATCAGCTGCTTCTGTCTCACCATTTCTACATTCATCTTGAACAGAAACTTGAAAGTTGTGTCTCAACCGCGGATAAAGATACATCTCCGACCAAAAGTTTGGTTTTTCAAGACAAATAACGAGCAACCGGGTTTTCAAACACAACATGTCATACCAAGGAGTCCTTATTTCTAGATCGACCTCTTGCTCTGTTCGCAAACGAAGCCCCATAAGGCATGGGAAGGGAAAGAACATAACGACAAATTCAAATTTGGCGCCCTCATTTTGTATGGAATTGTTGATTTTTGAAAAACCAACCTGCTCGTTCATCGGATAAAAGTTTCGATAAACGGGGGACTTGTGGCTATGAATTCAATCGAAAGTCACATTTTAAACAGTCTGTAATTATATAGTGAAAGTAGCTTTTGCAAAGCAAACTAGTTTTCAGAGCGAATGGGTGACAGCTGAATAGCTGATATGGTATGGTTTCCAATTGTAGAGGCGCTGCTTTCAATTGGCCGGAGGTAGACTGTTTTAGTTGCCGATTCAGGAGTTCTGACATTTTCGTTCTTTGACATGGCTAATTGTTCTCAACTTCTTTTCTGATGCTCTCTTGAAAGAAACCAATTTCCCAATATAACGTTTGAATACACCGTCTTTTTGTATCAAGTACTTGAATTTAGAAGTTGAGATAAATTGATGGGATTTTAGTACACTTTTGCTCTTGAGATTTGGTCTTAAACTAACCAAAGCTCTTGGGAAATTAACTCAATTTTCATCAGTGTTCTCAAGACGCTATTAGCTCATGTGAAAGGTTCAAGGATAACCAGTCTTTTGATCAAATTTAAATTAGCCTTTGAAATCTTGATTGAACCCTCTGGAGTACTTAAAAGATATTATTGGAGAAGTAGTTCAACCGCAACGAAAAGATAATCATGATTTTTTTGCTATTTCTTTGCTTCAAAGCCTTTCTTCATGAATTGTTTTTGGCCTTTTTTTTTTGGTTTGGTTTTTCACGGGCTTTTCTAACCGCTACAGGGAATGTAATCCCCAGTACTATTAAAATGAAAGATTATAATTCGTCTATTTATTACCTTTCAATTTTTATATGATATTTGGTCTACAAATGAATTTCAGTTGGCTGACCGAGTTAATCCTTGAATGTAGGGTTGATCTGGAATGCTATCTAAAAATTTGTCCAAGTCTGACTTGAAAGATG
>NC_081445.1:10904897-10950043 GCF_007210705.1 Tigriopus californicus | reverse complement strand
TTATTCTCCAGTAATAGAGTTTTGGCAAACTTCAAACTCATGTCCAGTTAAACTTTCGGGCGAAAGTTATAGAAATTCAATTTTAAAATGTTTGATTCAAATAGGTTATTAATGACTTTTTTAAGCAATATTTAGCTTTTCACAAATATTTCAGAAAAATAACAAAATCATCAAAATTCATGCTTGTGTTATAAGAAATGTGTGGAATCATTTGCCAATTGCTATAAGATATAACCGGAGCATTTTATGGCCAAACTTGATACAAAAACGTTGTTTTGTAACCTTTTCCAGCGATATTGATGATCCCAGAAACGCTTTTGGTGCGTTTCATTTGAGCAAGATAATTGATGGGTTCAGCGTTTTAGTCCCCTTTTTAATGCACATGTTTTATAAAGCATATTTCAAGCCTTGACTTGCAATCAGTTATCACGCTCGTGCTAAATTGTATGCAAAAAGTCAGTACGCGTGAGGTATTTAATGTGGCAAAGGAGAAAACAACTTGGTTGTCTTTTTATGGACATGTCTCTCGGAGACTTTTCGTGTCCGCTGAAGGGAATCCACCACATTTAGGATAATGGAAATTTACTGCTAAGGGAAAAGCCAAACTACAGTACGCTGGAATAGGCTTACTCTCCAAGCAAATTACCGTTGGTAAATCTGAAAAGTCAGAAAAAAGTGATGTCATGGAAATTATGTTCTGACTGCAAAAATGTTGACAAACTTCATCTTGAAATGAGGAAAAAATAACCAACAAGGAAAGAGCTGAAAGTTCGGGCATTGATCGCGGTTTAACACACAATTGACACCAGAGACGCAGTTGGATCATAAAATGATATTTTTTTGTTCTTGATCCCCCACCAGCGAGAAGTGTTATATGTATGGGGACGTTTAGGCAAGCTCTGGCAGGTTCGTTTGTTTGCTGGTACCAATGTCAGCGATGCAAGTTTGGAGCTTCAAACATGTTTTTGAGAAGCTGACCCTTCTTTTACATTGCTATATGAGGAAAGGTCAGCTTCCTTAAAACTAGTTTGAAACGCCAATTTTGCATCACTGGCATTGGCAGGCAAGTTTGTTTGCTGGTACTAGAGACCCTGTCCCTAGCTGGTACCAGCGCTTGCCTAAATATCCAAATAAAGAGGCCATGTCGCATATCTCAGCAAACTAGTACACAGTTTCTGAGCACAAAAATAAAGACAAAAAGGAATGGTCTTTGACTTCATATGTGAAGCTTGCAGCCTGGAGTCGGAATGTTATTTCACATCCAATAACTTCATTCCTCTAAAAGCTTACCTCATTATTGGAGATGACGAGATTCAGGGATGGCCCACTTTACGTATCTGTTTAAAGGCCACAAGGTAATCCTACTTCTCGCTGAAGTGTTGCCACGCAGATCCCATCGACTAATTATCCCCCACCGTCGCGTGGAACGTGTGGAACCGTGCAGGTTCTCATGGTTGTGGAACGGCTCTATTATAGAGCCCACCAAGTTCCAAAATCGTCTTGGCACTTACTTCTCTGAGGATGCAGCGAAGGGAGCGCGTCCACGTGAAGAGGACCTTCGTTGAAGAGGGATCGAGGAAGATCTCTGGCCTTCGAAGTTGAGCCAGTTCCAACCAACTTGTTGGTGAGGTGGAACTGACGATTGATTGTTGAGTGAAAGTGGAACCGGTGGTGGTCTCAAAGGTTGAAAAATATATATTCCTGTGTTTGTGCATGGTGATAACTGATTGACTAGGGTGAATTTTAAAGAGGTCTCTCAGGTCATCGTTATGATTGTGCAGAGTGGTTAAGAGGTAGTGTGAGGGTCTTGTTGTGTTGAGAGTTTGAGTTCGTTCTCCGCTGACAATCGTGGGCTGAAATTTGTGTTTATTATTGAAAAACAGGTTGGCAATAACATCTTCATTACGTGCTGGGATTGCGCCCGTGTTGCCTTTTCTAAGATTACTAAAAGTGATCATTTTGAGATTACAATACCATCAAGCTCCAAAGGAACAACCACGACTCCGACGAAATATGTTGTTTTTACGTAGAGTAGAAATTGCCCAATTTTGGCAGTTAGGATGTGCGACAGAGCTTAACCGTGGCATTGGGGCGAGAAAACCTGTTAGTTTTACCCTCTCGCATTTCTGCTCGAGAAACGTATAACGTTTTTTTGTCGGAGTCTGACAATAACCTTTTGTACTACAGCTTATAAGTCTTGCTTGTAATAAAAACTAAAAATTGGTATATCATTGAAAATTTGTTTTGATGAAAGTTAGGGATACCTGTTGATACCTTAAAATTTTGGGCGTCACAGAACTTTTTTTAACACAGGGTGTCAGTAACTTAAGCTAGATTCTTGGACACGGTCGGCTCCTCTCCTCTCGTCTCACCCGTCTCACCACTGTGGTCAAAAAAGCTTATCAGGTATTGAGAGAAATGCGCATATCCATCTCAACAGTCTTCTTCCTTGCAAAAACCATAAGAAGTTATTTTGACGTGATTGATTTCTTGAAATCTGGCTCAAATTTGTAGCGCATATGGCTATTAGCTAACAAGATTTGCTTGGATATTTCTGTTGGAATTCAAAAAGGCTTTTGAACCACTGTGGCAGTCGTCTCAATGGTGAGACGAGAGGGGTAAGCTGATCAACGAAGAATCCAGCTTTAATGTCCTCTTAGAAGTTTAACATTCATTCGATAATACGCGACGTAACCATATGAATAGTAATATGACTATTTTAATGAGTTTTGAAAGCGCCTTTCTACTAAATAAGTCATTTTTTATAAACATTTGCACATGGCATTTTTGGGGGCTGACCATTCTAAACCACTTTTGATCTCTTTACAATCATGTGCTTACCTATGTACAGGTTTCGAAGTGTCGCCCTTAATTATTCTAGACATTGGTCCACCAAATGCAAATTTGGTTAAATTTGAATTGAGGCATTTGAGTTCCAAATCAGAATCTTGAGATCGATTTTGGACACATATTAAAATGTGTTTTCAAACTTCATTCAAAAAAAGAAAATTAGATTTTCATAAGAAGCACTTAACATTTTATCAATTGTCACATCACATTTCGGAAAGGGACATCAATTTCTTGTCACCCTTTTTATATATTTTTCCACTGGAATGGAATCCCCAGCAGTTCAATATAAAGAAGTTTGCATTTTATTTAATTTTATTTTCGCATCATGTCTGATCCACCAACGAATAAGAGTTGGCAGATTTGGCTAGCCCCAAAATGAGATAAAAAAATCCGGAGATTTTCCCCTTTGTTTATGGCTTAACCTTCGCTGATTGGAATTTCCAACAATGATGATTGTCGTTCACATATTAGAAACAATCTTGTTCTTATTCATGACTATGTGATGATCACAAGGCTTTGGTTCATTGGACCGCTGATCTTAGTGAAGCACTAATCCTCAATGGCAGATTTGTGATGAGCGATTAGCAAGAAAGGTCAATATCCGTTCTCCTGCTAATCTCATTGGATAGGAATGGCAGAAGTCATGCCATCCGTTTTAAACTGCAATATCTGGGTCATTCACATGTTTTTTTTCTAGTCACCAAACACCTTTCATCACGATTTGTTTAGTAAAAAAAAGCTAAACCAAAATGAGATCATCAAAAACTAGATAGCTCTTAGATTTTGAATAAAGAAAAATAAGCAACAAACAAGGGATAAAACGTTAAATGGAACATTGGACCCCTTTCCATGTTAAGGTCCACCCCATTGTATACTTTGCTCGCCCGTAGAAAATATAATAAAAAGAAAGACATCCATGATGAATCGGAGGGTAGTTCTCCAAAATAATGGAAAGTTATATCAGCCAAGGACGACTTCACCATTGGACAGAGACGGTATGAAGAAAGAAAAATAATTGTTATCCAGATGAAGGGAATGCATTTTCATTCACACCACTTGGGAGCTTATCGACTTGAAATGTATTCGCCAATTCTGAAATCAAACTAACGTTCGTATCAAAAGCAATGGGCTCTTGAAACTCAGTACGACGTGGGCCTAAAACGTCCGATTTAGCACCACTGTGGTAAAATTTTATTAACGTAGTGATAAGCCATTCATTTTCTGCCCAACTTGCACTAACATTTAATAGCCTATTACGTTGGACAAAAACACACACACGCAAAAGCACAATTGTATGAAGCATCAACTGTGTTTCCCCCTACTTACCGTCTTTGTCCAATGGTGCCGTCGTCCTGGATAAACCAAACTAGTTGAAAGTACGTAAAGCTTTTCAAACGTGCGGTTGGATACATGGGATGTTTAAGTCAAAAGATAGTATCACGAAGTTAACTCAATACAAGTAGACTGTTCAGCCAGACAGTTCGACAGATGTTTGTTTAAAAGGTCAAAATGCTCCAAAGGTGTTTTGTCGGAACATTGCAATTCGTTATGGTAGAGACTAAGAGGTTAGGATTGTGCAGTATTCAGATAATGTTCCAAAATCATCTAAAGCTGTACGTCCTCAGAAGCATTCAAGTGTTGTCCCAACCCAAGTTTTGGGGTCAATTGCAGCGATCGTAGAGGCTTAACGTGAGTTTTGAGAGCACCCTTGAGCTCTCGAGAATCTATAATAGTTACAACATGAACCACTGGAACATGGACGGGGATGGTTGGATCGAGAAGTGCTTATTCAGAACCGAATAAGGTTGGTCCAAGATCGCTACAATTGCGTATTTACATTATCAACTCAATCGAACGACTTGATCAAATGTTATGCCCCCCATATACACCTCACTTCATAACTCTTTAAACAATGACTGGGCTAGCCCTCTTACCAAAAGAGGGCTAAATTGAAGCCTGAACCACATCGGGACTCAACAACCCTTCTCATGGTCTGGTGGCCTTCCATTTTGAGATGCCCTGAAAAAGGTTAAGAGACAATTCCAAGGCACTACGTGCTATCCCAGACGTGAAATTATGGTGATTCAAATCAAAGTCATGCCATGGCAGCGCAACGGATATGCAATATTGTTGCATCATTGGCTAACCCTTACTGTTTTTGCACTTGTTGCTTCCCCTTGCTAAAGTTGTGGATATTGCTTTAAGCAGATGCCTCAAGTCATTGGACATGGTAGGCTCGGGAATTGAACCAACGAACCACAGCATATTACGTAATGTTGGCGTTTTTTAACCAATGTTGATGACATGTACGTTCTGGAATGGCATGTAAAAAAAAATCACTGATATTATCAGTAACCGTGAAACGCCACACTGCCAAACTTGCTTGATTGTTCTTTTTATTCTCTAGGTATTTATTCATTTATTTATTTTTTGGAAATCTTTACTTATCTTGATTTTTTTTCAATATTTTTCCACAATTGGCTTATAGTTTCTCACGTTTGATGAATACCTTATCGTCTTATTTTAGAATAAAATATTGGTTTGAAGTGCGGGGAGCATGTAAAAGCTCCATCTCTATGAAAGGCGGACTCATTTTATCTAAATGATACCTGCTTGCTCGTTTGCCTAATCTAACTACTAAATCGAGACTGGAAACAAAATGTAATTTCGTCCGCTGGGCTAAAATAATCATTCGAATTGTAATGTTTTTAATAAGATACCACTCACTCAAGAATACTAAATAAGCTGTTTTTCAATTGGGCTGGAATGTTTCTCTATTCAAGTGCAAGCACATTCCTCGAGCTTCAAAAGTGAAGTCTTCAAGCAAGTTCAGGCCCAGAAAGTAGGCTTTGAAGTCAGGCACACAGCCTTCCTTTTATAACGATCCAGTTCTCCAACTCCAGCGTCTCAAGGTCGTATGAAAACCAAGAGCCTACTGCAGTGGAAAAGAATCACCATATTCGAGTCAAATATAGCTCAGATATTGGTCTCAGCTCTCAACTCTCTTGAGAGTAAGTTGAGACTTGGGCCTATTTGGTAAAGATTATGCAAATATGTGAAATGGTTCTGGCAGTCGAGTGTGGTATGAACCATTGCAATGAGGATGATGACATTAAGGTTGAAATTTAATAACTCCAGTTTAATCCAATTCTTTGCATTCTTCTTCAAGTGCGATGGTCCCTGGTCGCTGCAATTACGTTTCCCAAATTTCAATAAAATGGAATTACTGGGTCAAAAGTTTTGCCCCCTCAAAGCTCACTCCACAACTCTACACAGAATGATCTTGCCCCCTTATGGCAACGGATCAAAGGGCTTTGAGTAGGGTCCAAATTCTCTGTAAGGGAAGGGCTGTGCAGGACTGAAATACAAAAAACGAATCAATAAGGGCCCTTATTTGCAACGTCAGACAGCCCAAACAAAGTGGGAAGAGACATGGTAGATTGCTAAACAAACTACTCGTGACATANTCAATAAAATGGAATTACTGGGTCAAAAGTTTTGCCCCCTCAAAGCTCACTCCACAACTCTACACAGAATGATCTTGCCCCCTTATGGCAACGGAATAAGGGCCCTTATTTGCAACGTCAGACAGCCCAAACAAAGTGGGAAGAGACATGGTAGATTGCTAAACAAACTACTCGTGACATACCATGAAAATGATTTCTTTTCCGGACTTTATGTGACCCAGGTATGATTTTGATAGAATTCGCCAAAAATAACACAAACGCGTTATAGTTCAAAAAAAGGAATCAGCCCAATGGGCCCTTATTTAGTATAGGCTGACTCACAAAGCGCCCTCTGAACTGCAGATTGTAAACCATATTTCATGCATGGTAAGAGGGCTATGTCACAGGACTAACAAGCAAAAGTGTCAGGTGGAAACTAGATGTGAAATGATATTACAAAAAACCGGTACCACAATGATGCCAAATTTCTTTTGTAATATGCGTATACAGTTTTGTTTTCCCATTTGGTTTCAAATTGAAACGCAATTTTTGATCCTTAACAAATCATGGATTGAGCTTATGGCCAAAAAAATGAAAACAGTATGATCAATTGCAAATAAAAGTTGGTGCCATTCTGATGTCATTTTTCATTGTTATCTTTGTACACATAGTTTCCATATAACACCATTGCTTATTTGTGATGTGGCATGGCTTCAACTTTGCTATTTCAGTCTTACTCAGCCTTTCCCAGTGGCGGCCTTTGTTGAGAATCTGGACCCTATTTGAAGCACTCTGAACCATAGATTGCAAAAAGAGGGCTAGCTCATTCATTTTGTGTCAAGTCATGATATGAGTTTTGAGAGAGCATAACTTTCGAGTCAGTCGTTCGATCAAGTTGAAAATAAGCGCTTCATTTTCCGTTCAATGCAATTCGTGGATTCGATTCCAAATACTAATTCTGAGCTCTAGCATCCCCGTCCATATTCCAGTGGTTCAAGATTGTAGCAAGAAGTATTTAGACTGTAAAGAGGGACCAGTCAAACAGTACAAAACACGCCGGCAAATGACGTTTTCGTTTACTAGTTCAAATAGTAAGTGAGCATCTTGTATCAGATGTGAAAATAGTCGGTAGATTCTTAATCATTTATTGTTGTTTTAGATTGTAACAGTAGTACTCCTTGTACATCTTTGAAATGCTCACACCAAACTTTATAGTCTGAACAGCAAGAGACATCCAGTCACAATGCTCATAGATTATTAAAACTGTATTCAGTTAATGTATGTTACCAAATGACAGCCTAGATAGCTAATCTCTTATGTGAGTTTGGTTCTCTTACATCTTTCAAAAAAAGATATTGTGCTTTGGTCGTTGCAAGCCTCTTTTCGGCACACTAATACCTTACATACCTTTATATTTCAACCATTGCAAATCATCGAAAGAGAAGGAAGAGAACGAAATGATACTTGCTTATCAAATCTAGAAATTAAATAACGGACTACAGTAATTGGAGTTTATTTTCTAGGAAATATTACATCACATTTCCGTACGAAATATTGCCTGATTCTTTCCGCCCTGATTAATAGGCAACTATTCTCATTAGAAATGGATCTCTGCCCAGATTCCGAAGGCCCCCATTGTAAGTAATGATAAGGAGGCCAGCCATCAATCTCAGACGAGCCTTTTCTGGCCTTCAGTCTCGTTGCAGCAGAGGCATTTTCTTTGTTAGTCAAACAAAAAGACTGCTTCTGGCTTGACAATTTTGAGTCTCCGAGAGTAATCAAGAAATAGGCGAAGTTTTTGGCGGAGATTGTATAATTAAAGTTATGCAAGCATTTTCCTTACCTTGAAAGTGGGATTTTACCATTCGTTCCATTAACACTTCTGGATGATCCTTATTACGTATGTATACCCACATCCTTGCAGTTTCAAATAAGCTCCTTAGTGTTGGTTATCACTAAATGTCCCATTTTCTGGAACTTTTTGGAAATCTCGGCCTCATTGACCCTTTCAGGAACCGGCTTCTCCTGAATCTGGACATGACGGAAACAGAGCTCGGAACTTCGAACTCAATTATGGCTCAAAAGTCAAGGTCTGGCATCTAACCAGAAATGTACCAGATACTTGATATCTGGCGATCCTGGCCTACCTGTTTTCTGCTCTGTCCAGGTCAAAATGCGATCGCTTTAATAACTCTCATAGAGAAAATACAGGCGAAAATAAGTTAGGCCTTAAAGATACGAGTTTTGATACCTTTATGATGTATCGTGCAAAGTGCGAGAAGGTTGAAAGCTTCTCTGTCATTAATCAAGGTTCGTCGGCGCGAACATTTCCCTCGGATATGTGATGGTCTGGATCTCATAACTAATTCGAATGGACGATTTATGAGCAAAACTCTATTTAGCTTCCAAATACAAGATGAGTTGAGAACAATTGATTTTTTTCTAGGGGTCTAATTGTCCTTGAAGAGAGGCTTTTGACTCCCTTTTTATGACATAGAGCCTTTGATCAGGATACAATAAAGAAGCAGGTCTGCAGTTTATCGCAGAGGTTAGTCCATCGATATTGCTCTCTTAGCTGTTGTTGTAGAGTAATGTGTACAATTTTGGCTGACATGATAAATGTAAAGAGCTATAACAATGTTCTTCAAGGTAACTTAGACTTATGCTTCTGTGTGCGAATATAACTTTTTTATCGGGTTCAGTTTTAGTTCGTTATTTAGGTGACAAATGAGATTCACTCTATTTTTTCGGATCTTCTTAAGAGAAGACAGACATTCCAATAGTTTCATTTAATTGACGAGTTGTCGCCCATTATTGGAATTGAGTATTTTTCTGCCAATCCAAGAAACACACTCCCCTCCAAAAAGAATGAAGTTGCAAAAACTAAGAAATTTCTAACTCTGAGTTGGCGAAGTTCCACTAACAACCCGAAAAACTTTTCCCACGTAACAAAAAAGCCGAATCCTTTTTCTATGAATTGACTCTATGCTTTCATTTCTATTGTGGGCTTAATCTTCTGGAGCTTCATTTCCAAATCCAACTAGTCATTTAACGGAGATGCCATAATCAAAAAGTATCTACTCCCAATGGAATTAATGCATTAGATTCTTTTTTAAACTTGGATTCAATTGCGCTTTTTAATTGATAGCTCAATCAAAGTATGCGACCTTTCAAACATAAGCATAAAAAGCATAACAGGGAACAGAATAAACGATTGTTTTGAAATTTGAAAACTTTTGATTGATTAGTCGTTACGTTACATCATTTTGAAATCATTTAACATCCGGTCACGTTATGAAGTCTTTAGTTTCAACAAAGAAATAAGTAGTCAGTTTCAAGTTTCAAATTTGAGAACAATATGCGTAAGCCATGAGGAATTTTACCAATACCCAAAATATGCGTTCAAATATTTTTTAGTGTTTTTTAGTGTTTAAAAAAATGTATACCTTTTTTCATCAGAATATTGTCACTTTGCTCATATGCGCATGATCACGTCTTTTGGCCCAAGTAATGACCTATAGAATACGTGAGGGCACTTTTAATACGTAATTACAACGATCAGAGGCTAATCTCATTTTAAGAAGAACGAAAGGCGTTTGCCCGATTATAAAATGTTATTAGAAGCACACTAGAATTGTAAAGAAAACATCCATTTATCTTTATGTAAACCTTAGGACAAAATGTCTTAATCATCTATAGTCAAAATAGAAATACCTTAAGATAGCTGTTCATAAAAGTAATTAAAAGTTTGTTATGTACAATTTTGAACTATTCTTAAATAGCGTCTCACCAAAAGTAAACCGTGACTACAAAAATAACCGTCGACCGTCAAATACGACCGCTATTTTACTCAAGCAATACATGTCAGTTCAGACGAAGTGCGGGTATCAACTCGTTTTCTTAAAAAGTCATCGTCCATTGCGATAATGAAAACATTAAGCTTTGAGTTGGAACAATTTCGAGTTGTTAGACTATTAATTTAACCGACCCACAGCTAATTCCAGGGTTTTTTTTAATGTCGAGGAAAAAAAATGTCTAAAGTTAGAATATGTGTGATGAAATGTTCATGAATTTGGCTGTCGTGCTTGTTGTTTATGATGACGATCATCATCATTATCATCATCACAGTGGCACCTTTTAGAAAATGATTCCACTCGACTTTGTACGTTGAGGAAAAAGATATATCACGTCTCATACCCCTGAGTGAATGACCCAGATTTGAAGGCTCCCTTTGTAAAAGCCTTTTACTCAAGGATAATATAAGATATTTGGAAAGCCCCAACAAGGTATGCGTGACTGGATTACCAAGGACTCGTAAGAAAAGGGCGTCCGTGGATATCCAATCATTCCATTGACCTGAGATGACGAAAGTAGGTCTGGAAATGGGATAGGTACGGTAATCGACGATCTATCCAATATCTCCTGTTATTTCGGACACCAAGACCTTTATGTAAATTGATACCATACAATACGTATCTATATCTTAAGGCATATGTCGGCATTCATGGCGAGCCTTCAGCCAGATTAGTTATTCTGAAAACATGCTTATTGAATGAGGTTGGCACAATCATGTCGAAGTGTTGACAAAAGACCTGAGAGACATCTTGTCACACCACGAAAGGTCAACAATTGCGGAGGAAAAGCATGTCGTTTATTCGCTGGATACAACGGAAACGTCGGAGTAGAGAGGAAAATGTACTTGAGCAGAAGTCTCGACGCAGTAAAAGTGTCGATGTGAGCCAAGTGAGCCATGTGAACGGAACCAAAGGTTCAAACTTGACAGCTGATGAGTTGCTGAGGCTCCAGAGGTCACCACAGATCAAATCCGAGGCCATTCAGATCCCGACCATCAATCTTCAGGCGTGTGGCTCGATCGGGGATCAGTCCGGGGGCGATTCCGAACTAGACTCGGATCCCTATCGGAGACATTCCTTGGGATATATGTCGAATAGTGTACAGAATAGTGCATCCGGTAGTCGATCGAGCACACCCCCGAATGAGGATCTCGATGGACGGGATGCATATCGGGGAAGGAGATTGACACCTAGTCCCCATCAGGGACTCTATTCTCAGTATTGTGCCCATCTATCTGCGGACTATGGAAGTAATACTTCCTTTTCCGTGACATGGCGAAGACATTCTGACACGTGTCAGGTAAGAAGACTAAATGCACAAAGGTTGATCTATATGCTGCATGTTTCTGATGTACCGGGTGCGCGCTAACACCGGCAACATTAAGTTGCAACCTTGAAAAGTCTGACAGTAATGATTATAGACATGACTTAAAGCCCATTTTTTTATTTATTTAAATGAATACTTACATCGTCTTGAACTGTTAGGAATTCCTCTCCGCAGAAAATGGAAATTTTAATATAATTTTGGTAAAATGCTGCCATCAGATGCCACATATGAGAAGGGAAGATATGTGTGACAAATGGTAGGTGGATCTTGGTAAATCTGTGACCTTGTCAAGAGCTACCTTGACCATTGGTTGGTTGAGCTCTACAGGATATGAAAAAGGCCAAACTTGTCAAACTTGGGTTGAGGTCATGTGCAGAATACTGCCTGTGCCACCAATCAGATTGAAATTGCAAACCTCCAAGCTTCTGTGTCTCAGGCGTGGGGCTAAGAGAGCCTTTGAAGCCTTTGTCCCTAAATTGAGGCTGCGTGGGTGTTGATCACAAAGTTATCAAAACCGAATATGTTTAGGGTTGTTGGCGCGTTATATTTGCCTTCTTTTTGTTCTCTTTCTCCAGACATCCCTGGGACTACTAGAAATTGAATCCCCAGCAGTTCGAGAAGAAATCGTTATTAATTTCACGGCATTTATGCTGCATTAAAGAATCAGAGTTGGATCTGGCATCATGAATGAAAGATTCATCAGGAATTTTGATGGAAAAAAAATTTCCAGTCCAATTTTAAAGATGCTACCTACATTTCCTACTAATATTTGAAGGTAGCCATTAAACAATGAAGGAGCCCAAGAAATAAGAGAGGAAAACTTCATTGTTTGAAGGAACGGTCATTTAATTACGAATGATTCCTTTTAAAGTGGCTGTTGTTTACGCGCACCCGGTATAATAATACATGGCGAACGTTTTGACAGGTTTTGTTGCTGAATGGAATTCGGCGCATTACATACCAAAAAGAAATACTCCACCTTCATTTGTAACCACTAGGCCTAGAGACACGAGCTTTTGACGACTCATAAAAGACGAATGAAATTGTGAACGAAACAGAAAAAGTTTTTTTTAGAATAATTATTGAGCTAAAAAAAACCTCAAACTTCAAATTAACTTATATGTTCAATTTCTAACCACTTGTGGCTGGTGGGATACAATGGGGTTAAAGTGTCTTACTTACCCATTTAAAACGGACTCTGAGTCCAAAAGGTAACTGAAGGGTCCCCAAGATTACAATTAAAAGTTGGAAAACGGAAAATACTGTCGGGTTTTCGGAATCAACGGAAAGACATGGTTCTCTTTCAAAGTCCTAAAGAATTGAACAAAGTACCAGTAAACTGCGATCTTGCCAAGTACGCTTCTTCCAACTATTATGTAAATTTCAGAGAAAGAAGACTTGAATCCTAAATTTCTGATCTTGGTCATTATCGTGCAACTAACAATTTATTTAACCAGCTTATGACACATTAAATAACGATTATGTTTCAATGCATCTTTTTAAGCAACATTGTCGGGCCAAAAAAGTACTGTTTCAAAGATTTTTTATAGGTATATGTGATCCATTTTTTTATTAAAATATTGAAAATATTGCCCTTTCACAAGGCGGTCAAATTCGTTGATAATTAATTGCACAATTTTAAAACCTTCCCATCATTGAATTCTAGACATATTACAGCTAACACAACTAAAAAAGATTATCAATTAGTAACATTGATACAGCCTATGGTCTCCCGATTTTAAAATACACCACCTTCCGCTGAAAATACACATCATAATTAATTCAGATTTCATGACTGCGCAGTACTGGAACAGAGAAAGCAGCGTGATAAGTACGTACGCCAACCTCAACACACCACTAAAAATGAGATGGTCCACAAGGTGAAGCTCTTTCAATAGAAGAAGTTATTAATAGTGACAGTGTGCTTGAAGTACTCAAGCGATGGCCTTGAATATTAGAGCAGATTTAGCAGGCCTTCGAAGGGACAGCCAATGACTGAGAGGACAGTAATGCCGTATGTAGCATTCTTCAGTAATGTTTAAGGGTCCTTGAAGATGGCCAGGTCCTTCAGAACCTCTTGGAAATCAGCTGTCCTCAATCTAAGGTATAGATCCTGGAACCTGAAATATTCCAACACTCTTAGTCTGCAACTATTTATGCTTGAGTGACAATCACATGAAGCAAGCTTGGAAATGCCGTTCGTAAAGTGGTTAAAGGAGAAGAAACGTCATTTTAGCAGTGAAGGTCCATTGCATCACCGACCCAAAGAGAAACGAAGTTGCAGTGTAGACGTTCCTTCCCTGGGAAGAGCCCATAAGGAACCAATTGGTTGCCAAAAGGTACCGGTGATTACCGTGGTTCAATCCCAAGAACGTAGCAATGACGTCTCCCAGACATCCAATGGACACTCAAGAAGGCATTCTGTGGGCATTCTCCCGAACAAGATCGGTGTTGGCGCCCTAAATGAGCGCTCGAAAAGAGGTCATGGTAAAGAAAATGTATCTGGTGACAGGCACTCAATCCTGACTCCTGAACTGAAGGAATCGTTCTTGGGTGTGAAAGGATCTGGTTGTTTTGCTTCTCAAGGAAGCTTCACCATCGAAGATGCTGTCAAAATGTACGAAGCGTCTCAACGACGTCACTCAGATTATGGAACCACTGAACCACATGCTCAGGTTACTGAATGGTCCAATAGATTACTTATCCGCCATACCAGATATTAGAGCAATGCCTTGATTCATACGGCCCTTTTTTTCTTTCAGAAAAACGCTGCGGCATCCGACCAAACATCAATGCAATCAGGTAAATACGTTTGAATGGATGCATTGAATGTTAGTTAATGCGTGAGTAGGGAAAAATAGTAATTTAACGTGGGAGCTTTTTCAACGAGCTTTGCCCCACATTTGTTTGCAAGATCATTGAATAGATGGACATAGCCGGCCGTTACCTTGGAGATTGAGACAATGTGGCACTTGGATCAAGCTAACAAAAGTTGACAATCAATGAAGAAAAGGGGGTAAAAGTTAAGTCTCCACGCTTTCAATTTTCGGAGATCCAATGATTCCTCATGTATGTCAATTGACCTTGAACCCAGGATTTGTCGGGACAAATTATTTGGTCAATAACTGAAAATAGCTTTGTGCGAATGCATCCAATCTAAATTAAATTTGGATCTTAGATCATTTCATTATAAGTCAACTGATACCTGGGTATGAGCTATTGAAGTGGAGGGACATATTTTCCCCTGGTTGGTCAAAACATGAGGTCAAAAATCGAGCCTACACGTTAAAGTATTGGATTTTCTTTGCCTTATGTAGATAACATTAGTCGGTATAAATAATATGAATAAAAGTATCAGGGCCACTGAAAATAAACACATTGCAATCATGATTGTTATAAGGTGATCTTTAAGTTTATGGTTGTTATGCCCTCTTTCAAAAGATTCTGGTTTTGTCCGACGATTCTGAAAGCACATTTTTTACCAACTCTTTTTCACCTAAGTGGCAAACCCAACAAAATTCAACGGGGACTGCTTGTTTCATGATGAGACATCTCGCGGCAAAAAAGGGAAAGACAGCGTTTGTAAACCCTCTACTACCGTTTTTTCTTGCGTCGTTGTAAAGAAAGAGAATTAACAACCCTAGACAGCAATTGATATTAATGCGTTAACAATGCTACTTTCCATCTCTGCAAGCTCTATCCTGAACAAGTTTTCAAACAAGAAATCTTGTTAAATTTGAATGAGACATTCAGCAACTTCAAAAAATCAAGAAAGAACTGGATTATTGATACCTTGCAATAATAATCACAGACGGATGTTACTAGTGTTCTTTGGTACAAAAAATTGACAGAAAAATGTCCAATTTTAGGATTATTAGACACCGAAACTGTTATTTTTTCGGAAATTTGGTCAAAACCACCTGAATGTTTAAAAATGCCCCACAATGACAAGATATTGAAACTACACACTAAAAAAGTCTCTACTCATCACTCTTATTTTACAATCTCGCATAAACTCAAATCATTCATAAGAAATTTAATCACTTTTGTTTGCATCCACCAAGTTAAGCCTCCATGTTCGCAATTGACCCTTAAACATGGGTTTGGACAAAACTCATGGATACTTTTGAAAACAAACCGTACCAGGTAGCTTTTGTTCCTTCTTTGAATTCTGTATTGTCCCAACCTTTACAGCCTTTCCCAATATGAGAGCTCCCTCATCCCTTTGATGTTTCTGGTAAACATCTCTGGACCTATTTTACTTTTTGCAAACCTGCTGAAATAATTGTTACCCAAATGGACTGGGCATATTGAAGAGGTGGTTGGACAATCAATTTGTACTGTACAGAGTTAATATCATGATACTATGTCTGGACTTAAATGTGCGATATATCCAACCACATGTATGAAAAGCTTTGCTCACTTTTAACTGGATATGCTAAACACTGCAATGGATGATCTACTGGGCCTTGATTGCAAACACGTTATTGTACAATTTAGTCAACCCAAGCATCGGTTGTCCAACATCCAGGTTTTCGGCATCTATTACGTTGATCACAAAAAGTACTTATTGGACATTGGACAAACTCTTTTTAACATGGGCCCCTGGTTTGATACACGGACTTCTAGAGATGTGGACTGCGAACGGAAGCAAAAAAAAATCTTATCTCCTAAACCGTTCACTTTATTCCAAATAAGCACTTCATCCGACCACATGATCTTGTTTAATAGATGAACTTGGCCACATTTTAGCCATATTTATGCTTAAGGAACTCAAGAGATATGTCCAAAGTCATGTAACAAACAAAACATAAAATTCGAATTGGCAGCACAACTTTGAAACAAACAACTTTATAAGTAAATACTATAAAAATGACCTGTTTTCAATTGAAGTGATCTATTCTTCTTAATTTATTACTTTAATTCGAAAAATGGCTCAGAATTACCGTGACCAAGACCAGGCCGATTTGGCAGGAAGCCCATTTGCAGTCCATAGCTCTAGAAGTTCGTGTTTGATCCCAGCCTAGCCAAGTTTAAGCTTGTTTCTGGTATTTCATAACCACGTGAGTGGCTGCTTTTAACAACCTAACTGGCAAACCTGTGTTAATTTCCAAGGGTGAGGTAAGAATCAAAGTTGACTTTGATGACAGCAGGAATATCCCTCAATTGGGACTTCCATCCTCAAATGGTAGGCTGAGCAAGAGAGGCGTCATCTGACTCTGTAACAAATAGGAGAAAGCAAACCTGCATTTTGTCAGGATTTTTAAGTCCTAAAGAATCCCCAGGTAGTTCAAACAATGAAAGCCACCTGTTTTCCTTCTCGGCTCCTTTGTTGTCCAAATTGTTTCCTTGGAATTCATAGGGATTATATTGGTGTTGATCCAACAGCATCTTTCAAGTCAGACTTGGACATTTTTTAGGTCAAAATTGCAGATCAACCCTACATTCAAGGACTAGCCAGATCTACCAACTCATGCTATAGGAATACAAAGTTAAGAAAAAGAAATAAGTTTTTCGTCCTGTTTTTATTGTGCTGGGAACTCCACTTCCAATGGTAGTGAGAAAGTCCGCCAAAAAATGAAAGACAATATCAGTTGGATAAAAAAATTTAAGTATAGAGAAGTGTAAAGATCTGGGTTTTCATACTAGTGCGCCCTCTGTACCTACCAAGAAGTAAGTGTCACTGCACCTTTGTTGATGACCAGATATGAGCACCAAATATGTTTTCATATTTATTGCAAATTTTTGTCACTTGACATTTCATGACAGTTTTAGCAAATGATTGTTGGAGTGATATAGTTTAAATTAATTAATGAACGGTGTCCCAAAATGGCCAACAATTCTGTTAATGTAGAGTTGGAAGCACTGAATGAGCTTCAATCATGATAGTTCTTGCCGCGATTGTGGCGCAGCATGGCTTGCCCAGAGAGCTGAAATCTGAGCCAGTACTTTACACGTCTCTATACTGTGGTTGATTGCAAATTATTCTAGTATGGTCTGAAATGGAAAACAATCAGTAAATATTGACAGTTGTAAAGTTTGATGCTTTATTTAGAGTAATAGAAGCATTGTAGACCTCTAAATTGAAACCACAACAAATATACTTGTATTCACCGTCCTCAGAATGGTGATTGAATTTGGTGGAATTTCATTTGAATATAATTGCCATTGTCTTTCATCAAAAACAGTGCAGCTCAATGACAACCATGACCCAGATCAGTTGTGGTGGTAAAATTCAAACTCAGACTCAAGTGACTTTTTCTTAGTTTTTATCTCACACTTAAATGCAGAATTCCTGTTCAAGCGTGTCCAGAGTACGTACAAGTAGGACTAAAAAGTAGATTGAAACGTTAGAATGATTTAAATGATTAAGGGATTTATATTTTTGCCATTTGTTGCCACTTATTTTGCACGAATTTCTGCCATTTTCTGCCAGGTGGTAAACTATGGCTTTTAGTAATATCTCAGCTCTACTACCTATGGGCACCCATTTGTGGTCAAACTATTGAAGATGAAGCAAAGCGGGGTGAAAAACGAGTTTGTTGAGGTTTTGAATAGCAGCCTATACGCATGTTTATTGTACTTATTAGAATTCCTATTTGCTTAGGCTAACCAAGCTTCGCCACAGTTGCTGCAAGAACTACCATGATTGAAGCTCATCCAGTCCGAATTTTTCACAATTCACAAAATTGTATGCCATTTTATGACATCATTCAACAAGCATGTAAGCATTTGAATGAGGTTTTTTTCCTCAACCTGTCATATAAAGGCAAGTCAAAAAGATATGGAAATAAATAATTTGTACCTACATATGGTCATAAGTTAACGGCGTGAAGACACATTGTTAAGGAGTTTGTACTAAATTTAGTATCATAGAACAAGGAGACAATGAATGGTAGGTTATTTTTTTTTAATCATTTACATGCAAAGTCAATCGTTTCAAAGTTATGTTGCTAAAAGCTTATATAGCTGACCAAGAGCAGGCCGAAAATTCAAATTTTATGTAGGGTTTACTACATAACTTTGAACATGTCTCCCGAGCTCCCTAAGCATAGGTTTGGGCTCAAACTTGGCTGAGTTCATCTATTCAACAAGATCTTGTGGTCGTATGAAGTGCTTATTTGGAATAACATGACCGGTTTAGGAGATAGGATATTTTTGCTTCCGTTTGCAGTCCATATCTCTAGAAGTCCGTGGCGGTATGGAACTTCCTTAACGACTGTCGGAAATGGTATATATTTTTCAGCTTACACTACAATAAGGTTTGGTGGCTGTTAAATTTGGAGTTCAGGGTTGCTTTCTCTTGCTCTCAGATAACTTCGCAGTCATGAAGGTTGTGACAGGCCTTGCTTCCCCTTTGCTAGAATGAATTGCTCTGACAGCTTGGCTTGCCCCCATAGAGCACTAGACTCTCATCCCTTCTGCGCCCTCTACTTGGTCCTATTTGAAATTTAAATGCCGGGTGTCTTCACAGCCCAGTGTTTTTAAAGACAAGGAGTTGATCGTAGAAGGAGAAAAGATCCAAATTATGAGTACGACCTTTTATCGATCTAAGACTCACTCCGCCGCTTTAAAAAACTGGGCTCTGGTGTCAAACTTCATCATGTGGTCGGTAGATGGCTCATTGACTTGGCTAGAATCGGAAACAATGCTTCCGCTGCGAGCCTCTGCATTAATGTATTCCATCATCCTTGGCTAGCTTTATTTTCCGACCATTCTGGCCATCTCAGTTTTGGAAATCGATTTTTATCCCACCATTAGGAGTTACCGGCAGCACTGACAACATTGAAAATCAGTAAACAAGAGCAATTCTTTGGCGTCAGTGTGTCCAGTTTGTAAGAACTGACTAAAGAATGCAAATTTGTAGAACAAATCCACTCGTCCCACTTTACTCACCATCTTTGATTTCATAGTTATCGAAAGCATATTCTCTCCGACGAGAAAAGCTTCTGACAAAAGTTTTGGGCATAACCACTACAAGGAGATTATTTCCCTTGAACTAAAATTGGTCACCCTTTTCAAATCCATTTTACCCGTCATTAAAATAAGCTCGTGATTTAACAGTTCTACTCTATAATTGCGAAAAATCATGAATCTCCCTCGAAATGCGACGATTCTGGAAGAACACGAAGAGGAGATCACAGCGGTTCTCGATTCTCATCAAAACACGCTCACTGCTGTTCCAAAGGCTTCCTCCAATCAATGTCAAAGTCCGAACAAATTTGTTCGACTATTTGAGAAGTGGAATTCCCCTTCGAAAACACGGTTTTTGGCGGCCAGAATGCGGCGGACTCGCCAATACTCTGAGGGAGATTACTCAGAATTTGCGTCCAGCGTGGTGGCCACAAGCAATGACACTAATGGAAATCGCTGTAAAGTCATTGAGTCTGACCCTGCCAAACAAAGGGGTGAGCAATGCACATCTCGGTTTGCAGTTCTAAAGACTCAATGTAAGTTTGATTCATACCATTGAGGAATCAACTTGTGGAAAAAGTTTTCCGTTGAATCATAATTTAGTTGTACGAGCTACGGGTCAATGTTTATTCCAAAGATGGGACTTGACATCGCTGAAGTGGACATGGCCTTTTAGGAAAAATGTTTCCTATGTTTGCAATGCCACTCTGACGTTTTGCCGTTAATATTTTGACGATTTGACAAATTTAAGCCGTATGATCTGGGTATTTTGGCCTATTTTTGTCATGTCACTTGGCTATCGAAATGTGCTTAAACCTCTATTGGTCAAGCTAACCAAGGACATTCTTTCGAATAAGGTTTCAATTTTCTCGAACCAAAGCTGGAAAATATTTTTATAAAAGAATATGTTCGTGGAAAAATTACCGGTTTACTTTTTTGTCGTACAACTGGTACCGTTTCGACTGATTGAATAACTTAAAAACTCAAGAACATTTTTCATGTCGCACAAGAGAGAGAATAATTCCTTAAGATGTGTTATTTGAGATCATTTTAAGTCAGCCGTCAAGCGAAGCTCGTCAAAACATTTGCATTTCATGTTTCAGCCTGGGCCTCGGTTTTAACATCAAAACAAACCAGTGTTGTGTAAATATGCACACTTTTAGTTAAAACCTGACAAAGGCATTTTATGCTTGTTTTGTGCCTGAGGATTTCTACATCAAGAGTAGACCTGGCCACCTTAATACATTAGAATATTCTAGGCCTGATTTTTAAGCATTTGTATTTTGGACTTACCAGGGCACAGTTATTTTTTCTATGTCATATCAACTAATATTCCATATTTGAAAAACTTTATTCTGTGGGAGCTCACGTCCTTTTTTAGTCCCCGTAAACTTGAGAACGTTGGAAGATCAAAAGGCTTGATCGTTTAAGCTCCGCCTAACCAAAACGAATCTAACTTTGAAAATAATTGGCCAATCTAATCCTGGTTAAGCCCAAGCGAACAAAGGAAAGTCGAAAAGCTCTATAGGGTTTTTGGTCTTCCTGCCGCGGCAAATCTATTTCGAGAACAATCGTCAAATTTCAGGCTCAGATTGGGAGCACCGAATTGAAATCTGTTCTTGAGTTTTGAAATTGTGTTTTATTTAAATCTGATGCACTTCCACCTTTTTTTCTGATTATTACCCAACCCATGGAAATGACCTTGTGTCTTTTATTCTTTGAATTTACTGTACATCGGTACCGGTACATATGATCTCATTAATGAATGAATGATAAGAATATCGGTACCCTTGGATAAATTCGGCCACAACCCGAACCCATCACGGTCCTTCAATCTTCCGGCTAATGATGAATAAGCCAATGAATCTCGGATAAGATGCCCAATCTTTCCGTAGGAGTGACAGAATTAAAAATAAGCGGTTCTTATCTTCCTTCCTTAGCCCTTTGATCCGAGTTATTCATTATTCTCTAATCCTACATTCTAGCTAGAGAAGAATTGATTTAAAATTCGGATAAGTCTGTGGAAATTGAAGCGTAGTTTCTAAACCAGAAATTAGTGGCGCACTAGATCTTTGCCTCAAGCAATAAATTACGCACGATCCCCAAAAACAAATCTTAATCCCAACATTAAATTTGAAATCCAGGTTTAATCCTGTCCTCCAAAAGATTGCTTTTCTCTCATTTCAATGTTCAAAAGTTTTTCCTGCTTGTTCTATTTCCCAACTTAGCTACATGGAAAAAGCCTCGAGTGGAATCTAAAGTAAGGTTTGAACAAAACTATAGAAGGCTTTTACCACTAACTTACCAAGTGTTGCATTTCAATTCATTCGTTCTTGAATTGAGTTCTCCAAGGAGATCAACCTGATTCACAAAAGCATAAGAGCCTGAATGTCTTCTTAGACAACCTGGTTATTTTTGTATCCTCTCCCGATGTTGTGCCTTTGAAAAATGGTCCTTTGACTCGTCAAGTTCCATGCTTTAGTGAGGGTGGAGCCCAAAAAGGAGGCCTGATGGCTTTGCTCATTCATTAATAGAGGAAGCGAAATTCTGTAGCATGACGAGTTTTCCTGGAGGGTTGTGGATGATGAAAGGGTACTTAGAGATGACTTTGAGTTTGGACTTCTAGAGCGCTAGACATGTCACTCTCCATAAAAGGAAGTTTAAGTTTTATGGAACAAAATCCAATACTTCTGATCTGAACTACATTTTAGCAAAAATTATATCATTGACATTGGGGGCCTTTAGCGCCTTTTGGTCTTTTGGTACGTTATCTGACATTTTCGAGGCTTACTTAGTCCTTTGATGGAACCAATTGAATGATCAATTCATATTAAACATGAGTTACAGCACCATAACCGGTAAGTCTAGAAAATACTGGAAATATGAGGAAAGAAACGTCGACTTGCTGTTGACACAGTTTCTTGCCATTAGAAAGGGTCAGGTTCCTCCCCGACCATTTTTTGGAAATTCAGGTGCGAAATTCACACCTTCAGAGGTGGGACCTTTGAACCTGACTTGTATGGATGATGTGATGCTATAATAAGAAAGAAACTGTCCAAAGACCTGGAACAAGAACAAGATAGTGGTTTAGTTCAGAAGAGAGTTCTAAGATAAATTGCCCAATTTCAAGAATGAAAAACTAATAGATGGTTTTGTATATTCTTGTTGAAACACTCACATATTTTGGTAAGTTTGCCGTTAAATTAAAACGTAAGATAAGTAATTTCAACGAGGAACCTTCATTAGCTGAAACTCAATCAGCAACCGGTATTTCGTGGCTGGTAAGAATACTTTTCTCAAGGCCGGTCCTTTTTTCTGTTCTTTGTCATCCTTTCGGGATGTCCAATATTTTGGCATTGGAAAACATTTCATAAGGTTGTATAACTTTGGTATTGAAAGAGGAACATGTAAGTTTTGCTCCTCGTAATTTTTGGTAAAAAGACAGCTGTTTTGGACTAGTTTTGCAAGGCCAGTGTCAACATTCATTGAGGTCTTATTTTCGCGGATCTTGTTTGTTCATGGTCATGTAGACATTCTCGTTAAGCTCCCACTTGCTGGGTTTCCAATGGTTCTGGTTTTGAGTGAGGCTCCCAACGGTCCATGCCTTTATTTTGACGTCACTTTTGCGTCATTTTGTCTTACTCTTCAAGCCCTTAATCTCGTATCTCGTAAACACTCAAATTTTATCATCGCGAATCTTTTCTTTAAAATCTGGAGTCGCCGAGTAAGAACGTTTCTGAACAAGAAAACCGGAAGATTTGAGTTCTTAATACTGACCTCGACGATTCCAATTAGATCCTTCGTCGGGTGTGTACTCATAATTAAATTTGTGGAGCTGTCAGTAGCTTGAAAAAGCCGAGACAAGTTGGAACAACCGAAGGAACCAAAAAGGAATTTCATGTCAGAGTACGTCTGTTTTTGGTACTCGTTAATAACTTGTCAACGGCAAGCTTGCTTTCTAAAGGAAGTTTACTTTTCTAACACAAAAAGGGGTTAAGATACAATCAGAAGTTTGGGAAAGGTTGGAACAATCGCATTCCTTGGAAAAGTTGGTTGGCATTTCTAGCTCATGTTTCATAATATCGGGACTTGCCTTAGCTTAGGCAATTTGAACCTTATTTTCTTCAGCTTTGTTCTGAACCCATTTTGCTTATAAGTGACATTTTACTATTATCATCATCTGAAGTTATGCTTGGTAGCGCACTTTATAGTTCCCAAGCAAACCTTTCCGAGACAATGAGTCGTATATGGCCTTTCTCAAAATTCAATCAGTAATTTCAGTGAATGTCTCACGATTCTTCTTTTGTTGAAAGCTTGATTGATCGTCATCATGTTCTGAACCTGCTAAAAAGTAAATCGTATTTATCACATTTCGTGCTTCAAATGTACTTTTTTACCTCTCAAAGCTTTCTAATTATTGTGTACTTGGAACCCCATATATTGGATGCAAATTGATCTCTGAAATGAAAATAAGATAGTTGCCTCCCTTGCTGATTGGGTTCACCATTTCTATTAATTGGACGGTCAAATATTTTCTTAGCATCTTTACTGTCTTATCATTTTAGTTTTATCATTATCTCGAAGAAATGACATTAATGCCATCAATTGAGAACTGTTTTTCTTTCTCGTCATGGCACAGTTGTACAACAGACTTGAATTCAAATCAAATCAAACTTGCATGACATGTTCCTCATGCGAATGTTGCTTTAAATGGCATGGCAACAGCGTCTGTTCATTGGGCAGAACGTGAGAAAGTTCCAATTTTGGCGGGGAAGTTCAGAGAAAGCCCAGAAGATCAATATGACCAATTGGGGCCAGGAAGCCTTTGATTAATTCGTACAAGCTGATATTTCAAGCACTTTTTTGGTCTGATGGCAAAGGTCCCACAAAGCAACCTTTATTGGAGAATGTGTCTCACGGAAGATTGATTCATCGTCAGCAAGGCAAACGATTATCTTTTGATCCCTTTGGAGCTTTCCTTGCATTCAACTTCTTTGCCCCCCACGTCTTTGTTATTTGGAACGTTTGGAACACGTTTGTGGGCCCACGAGCGCTCCTTCTTGACTCGCACTACTCGTACATACGGTTTCAAGTCCAAGGTTCTCGCTACAGCTGAGGAGAGAGAAGAAACTGGAGAAAGAGAGGAAGAGAGAGAGCTTGAGAGTTGCAGGCAAGAATCCCCCATCCACAACTGATGCACTATTAAGCCGAAAGTCAGACAATTGCTTCCTAAACCTACCCTATGGCTAAAACTTAAAAAACCAAAACTATTTTATCAGGCAATTGAAAGTTCTATATCTTCGTCATTACTGTTGATTCAAGATGATTTGGCTTTTTCAGTTACTGTAATGTTGCACCCAGCTTGAAATGAGATTGTTATTTGATGATACTTTTTTTTTTGGGGGGGGGTCTAAGAGCAAAGCTCCCTTTGCTGCTGAAATTGCTAAATGAGAAAAGTTAAGATTTCAATAAAGAAATTAGCTGAATGCTCTGAATATCTAATTTGGCCAGTAGTGTTTAAGTTGTTAAACCAAGACAGCTAAAATATCATGACAAGTTGCAATTCAAATGGGCTAGCAAGTTAAGATCTGTTGAAATTAGTTTTATATGTGAGTACTTTTGGCAAACATGAAGTGAGAAAACCAGAATAGGACTATGACAATTGGAGTTTTAATGCAAAGGATCAAAAGTTTGAAAATTATGCCAAAGGCGGACTTTTTAATTTGAGAAAAAGAAGAGTCCAACTTGTTAGCGTCTTGGGAAACAAAGTGGCAACTCATTTTATCTTGAAATGCTCTCTACTAATAAGTATGTCATAATACAATTTGAAAAAGTCAATAGCCCAAAAATGTAGCTTTGTATATTGTATAGAGAAGATTCAGTTGTGGTTTTGCTCTGCAAATCCATTCCACTTTTGAAAGCTTCCACCTTTATGCCACTTCGATGATCTGAACACGAGACCTCCCAATAGCGCAGGGGTTACGTGAGAATTGCATTTTCCTTGTTGCGCTTGTGGAAGATATGAAGAAGTGGCAAATCTACTAGCCATAGTGCTTCTTAGTATCAAGTGCTTTCATTAAGCCTCCACAGTCCCCCGGAGCCTTGGCATGCCGTCGCCCTTGCCGCTGTAGAAGCAGTGCATTGATTACCCTGTACTATATACTCCCTTGGAAGGAGGAACGTCAGACTGGATCGAGCTCTCTCGTTGTTCTCCTTCTTTTCCTGAGCTGTGCCTGGATCACTTGCTCCCTCTATTGTAGGTCGTGATGTAGATATGTCTGCTGTGCTGGCTTTTGTGCTACATCCTTTCTAAACAATTTCTCATTGGAGGGGCCTGCTTGCCCGTGCCTCTTCTTCACTAAGCTTGGAAGCGAGGAAAGAGCTGACTTGGTGACATTGAATGGAAAGACAACCTCTATTTTGAAACTGGGTTATGTGATGAGTGGAAAAGGGTGGCTGTTCTTTGTGATCCAAAATCCTTGAGTGTTGGTTATGGGTTGGTGGTTGTGATTAGTGCTATTTATAGAGGTGATTCTCAGCCATACGAACCTAGTCAATACGATCGTTCATTGATCTTCGGTTAACTGCACACGTTAAAGTACAACTACGTAGGGGCATTGCTCCATTGTTTATAACTGGATTTGAATGCTTTAGTTTCAAGAGAGCGGTTTAGTGATGAACTCCCAAGGGACTCAAACTTGGTAGGATTGCACAACAAACCCGCATTGAGGAATGCGCTTGCTTTCATAGACTTCGAGGGGAAAGAGAGCCGTTGTTCGAGAAACAGTAGACAAAGTGGCTGCAAAAGTTACGTATTCTGTATTCGCCTCGAATTGGGCCAGCATGTTCAGAATGGACCAGTAAGAATGCAATTTGAGAGCAAGTCCCAACATTTTGGGAATTTGCAACACGTTGAACGTGGCTAAGAATCACCCAGGTTTCAGAGTGCTTGTACTGCCGCCATTCCAGCCACTATTACTATTACTGCTGCTACCCCTAGTTTGATCCTGATTGAGACAAGAATACTCATCATGAATGTCCAATGCTCCCATAGTCTGAATCAGAAGAAGCAAAAATTTGCTATTTCATCTGCTTTCTTCATCAAACTCCCCACCTAAGACAAGAAGGAGTGGCGTTTTCCCATTTTGAGAGCATTGTTATTCCCTTCGGACTTGAGCACGATTCCTCTTGCTTTGTTGTCGCTATCGGTGATTGGACATGTCAGAAACACTTGGTGTCACTGACAAGGATCCCGTGATCATGAAGTTGTGACAAACCCACACCCTCCCACCCACCCCGTAGATAGCCCAGAGTGAAAAGATCCTCTCAAGAAGATGTGGAATCTTTGTCGTTGTTGCTTTATTCCCAAATCCCAAGATGTCGCTGGCGCTGAATATGAGGAATTCACGGACCTGGTCAAAACTCCGGTGGTGGAGACCGAGATCTCAGATAAGCGAGCTCGGGGAGGCATCCTCAAGATTCGGATCAATTCGGTAGACAAATTCAATCCTGAAAACGAGAAGCTGACCGATGAGAATGACGAGGATTCTGGTGCTTGTGTGGATGAGCATTCCAAGATGGAGGAACTCGGCGGGGTATCCAATGAAAATATCACCCATTGCTCAGAGTACTTAGAGAATGATGATCGCGTCCAATTGACTGTTTCCAGTGTCAATACCATCCTGGAGGATTTGCCCGAAGTCGATGACGAATCGGAGGCTGTCGATGGGCCGGGAAAAATTGTTATTGCTAATCTTGTCGAATTTGGATCACCCCAAATCATTCAGCTCGATTCGCTTGAGCATGCCGAATACGCTAAAGAAGACAGTATCGCTCCTTTAATTCCTATCAACGCATATCGGAAGTTGAGCGTGGGAGCCGTGCCAATGGTGTGCAATCCCAACCTTCGATCTTTTACCAGACAAATCTCCATGCCGCTCACAACGGTAAAGACCCCATCCCGGCCAGGATCACGCGCTGGGTCCCGTCATAATTCCGGCGACATTGGAGCCGTGCCTAAAAGTCTTCGCAAGCCAAGATACAACGGCAACAGGGAGAAGAGTCCCGTAGTCTCCTTAGATGAGACCCCGGTGATTGTCGGCTCCCCGACCCCGCTCAATTCGTCCCTCCCTCCAGCCATTCGACAACGGTCCCGATCCGATGCCCCACGCTTTCGATTTCGATCCCCTTCCTCATCCGTTTCCTCATCCTCGTCCATTGCCTCGTCAGCAAGAGGAAAATTGGCCTGGTTGAGGGAACGCCAAAGAGTGAACAAGAACCAAGTTCCGCAATTGCCCTCCATACATCCTGCTGAAGACGAAGAGGGCGCCACGGGCAGGGATGAAGCCATGGACGAGGTCATGTTTTGTGTTAACGATACCAAGTGTTTGAGGAAAACCTACCCTAAAAAATTGACTAAAGTCCACAGCCTGGCTGATATTGAACGACCCCCGAAGAAACCCCGACCTAGAACAAAATCCGATAAACTAGATAGACCCATTAAGGACAGAGTTTTGTCTGAAGTGGCCAAGACCAAGGCCTTTGATTGGCCCATAGGAAAAATTGGGAAACTGAAACATAAATACAAAGGCAAAGAGAAGACGATGCCGGTTAAAAGCATGAGTGCGGCGGCTTTGACCGCCAAAGAAGCCGAGCGTTACACGTCCAGTCTAAAAAGACATCACTCTGAACGGAGAAAAAGCAATCGAGTGGCCTTTGAAGACACTTCCGGGGGTCTCGCTGTCAGTCTGTGGACTGCTTCCGTGAAGTTCTTCACAGAAAAAGGCAAAACCACCAAATCGAAGCGACGGCGTCATCTCACCGATCCCTCCCGTAAGGCTCGAATCAATGGCTTCTTGCATCGGAAATATACAGATTTCACGCTTTTCCAACCATTTCCTTTTTCGTTCTTAAACGGATTCTTGGCCAGAACGTTTGACGATGTTTATAATTGTTACAAAATATGTTTTCGTTTGGAAGTGAATTTTCAAATCCTTTTCTCTCTGACCTTTCTTTAGTTCACCGGAGGAACTCTGGAACCGATTATGAACTTCGGAGAAGAGCCTCTTCTCTATCAACTCCCCATCGTGGTTCCGACATTGAGGCTGATCCAGACCAATCCGCTTGTCTTTTCCGAACGGCACGAGGAGTAAGTACCAGAATGAAATTTAAATGCAATTCAAAACTTTACAGGGTGACCTCAAAGTTTCAAATCCGACTAGTGCCTAAGGTATTTTACTGGCTTCTGAACGTTCCATTGTCACTTAGGTACGCCAGATGATTTGAAATTCCCGATACCAGATATCGATGAGATGTTCAGATTTTTAACCCACATAAGTGTTTCTCCCATTCCTTGGATTTGATATAAATAACAGGTGCGAGACATATATTCCTAAAAATGAAAATAGAGGGTACTTTACCATCCTTAATTGTCGAGATGGAAAAGTATACCACAACTGAAGTACTTGGCTAATTACACGCCACTTATCTTCATTGAAATATAGCTTAACCCTTTCCAAGCCTGATGCACAGCAAACCTGCCCCGACTATTTTGATCATTTCATATATTCAGTGAAGTGGACGTTAAAAAAGAGATTTCAGTGACCAATTATTTCGGCACTACTAGTAGCTATGCAGATTCATACTAACCGGCCCACCTACTAAATAGTACTTCGATTTCAAACTTTGGTGTAACCCTGTTGAGGCATTCGCAGCCTTTGTTTAACCGCTGCTACAGGAATATGCATTCCCAAAACCCCAAATGTAAATTAACTCAAATAAGGCTAGTAATTCAAAACTTTGGCGGGTAATAAATAAGGAGAAATGACTGACTCGATTATAAGTCTATTCTTAGAACCATGCATGCACCTCAGTGCTTCCACTCACGGTGAAAGATGACGAGGGTTTTGTCGATATACCATAAACTTGTTGTGGTACATGTTGCTCCTTCGTCATGTCATAAATCGTCAACTCTAATCTTACACAGATGTTATGGTTGGTGTTCATCTGCTTCTCAATTCACGTTCATGGTAACCTAGTTGAATTGAAGGAATTCAATTATGAACATTCACCCAAGACGAGTTAACAGAGCAGAGAGCTCCGAGGCAACTCGTTTATTTGGTCTCTTACTTAAATGTCCGTGGGACCAAATCTGTGCCATAAGTGTCATGGCCTTCTGGCTTCCTCGGAAACTAGCAGCAGACCCAAAGGCCTTAGTTTTAGTCACGCGATGAACGCTGCTCCTACGGGGCCGTCAAAGTACGAGATCAATGCCAACTATTTTGGTTCCCTGCTTCTGTTGTACACCCCTGTTTCGGTTTTACTTGTTGACAAATTACGGAGGGAATGAATAAACTGGGCAGCAACGTGCTCTCAATGTACAAAGGTTCATTTGGACGGCCTTGACGAGTGAACTTGGAGAGTAAACCCAGGGAGCTCCCATCATGAACACGAAGCACTTCCATCTTAGGCCCCCTTTGGTCACATGTCACCAATGGGTAACTCTAGTCCTCGACACGACAATATGATGCCTTTTTAATGTTTAGTAAATATCCAAAACATATGATTGCACAATGCAAAGATAAAGAGGAGAGATGTAGTGTAGTGGTTAGAAAAGCTACCTTGCATGAAAGAGGTGCTAGGTTCGATTCTCCTCTCCGATTTCTCAGGGAAACTTTTAGACGCTAGCTACTCCCACTGGCGGAAAACACGAGAAAACAGGCACCTTTCACGCAACCTTTACATATTTGTGAGGTTATCTTAATAAGGGAAAGATCTAGTAGTTCTTACTTTATTGATTCAAAAAGAAATTAAATGAGGACAATGTGATGACTGGCTTTGCTAACTGGCTGAGGCTCAACCCCCAACCCTAGCATCCCAAATAGTACAGGAAGCAAGATAAGATGATCGATCCTTCTGAATGCACAATTGTAGTATGGTCCGTGATTGTTTTTTTTTTTGTTTTGAAAATGCTGAATCCCATGTGAAAACATTCATCTTGCATAAAGCACTGTTGTGGGAACATGTTACCTAAAGTGCAATACAGCATCAAGACTGCATTTCACATTGAGCTTGAAGTATTCAACATTCAAAAGATTTTGCAATCAAACAAACCATCTTATCTATTCCATACAGTTTTGAACAGGCAACTATCCACCGTTCCACAATTTGTCCGTCATTGGTCGGATAAAGTATGCCAAGAGTTCAACACAGAATTATGGTTGCTCTTACTACTTCATTGATAAGTGTAAGAAAACTGCCCATTCCATGTCAAGAGTCATCCAATTCAGGGTAGAAACAACTTTTGCGTAGTCGTTCGAATCGCCTTTTCAGACCGGTTGCAAAGCATTCGCCAAGTGTCAAAACACGTTCCTTCTGCCTGAACCGAAATTTTCAGAAGTGTGCCCATGGTTCTCCATTGCAATGGCTGTGAAAATGTTGCCAGGTACTTCCTTGCAAGCACTCCTTGAGGGCAAGCATGTTGGTATCATTTCCAATTTAAACTCGAAGTCGTGCTAACATGGTGATAAAACCCTAATTTGAAGTTTTCGTATGCTAGGTCTACATAGAGGACAGATTGTTTGATCAGTGCTAATTAAGATTGCAAATGACATCCTTATCACTCCAACAAAAGATTTGTAGACAAAGTCAGTTGTTGAGGCAGTGTTGAAAGCTAATCAGTGAAGTGTGTATGGTGTTCATATAAAGTGAAAATTCGTCTTATCCAGAAACAGTGAAACATGTCCTCCCATTCACGCAAGAAATCGAAGAAAACCTCGGAACCTCGAGTTCGCAGAGGGTCTTTGTCTTTGGATGAGCATGTTCCTGGAAGAGACTTTTCCGACCCTAAGAAGAAAGAATGGTTGAATTTATGCATTGTCACTTACTAATCCAATGAAGCTTGACAGCATCTGGAATGGTTCTATTTATATTTATAGGAGGGAGATTTATTGTGAAGCGAACAATTCGAAAGAATACTCGGATTGGGAACAAATCAGACTAGGCCACTTTCCCTTTTATTATCCCTTTCCGTTTGCATTGCTCTTGTAATTAATTACTTCTAGAGAAAGAAGGCTCTCATCGACCGGTTACTGGACCATGAAAATATTTTTGACGTGCTAAAGACGTCTAATGGCTGATGCATGCCCCCTTTCTGGACATGAACCCAAATGCTTCAAAGGGGGCGAACCCCAAAGACTTACCATGATAATTATGGATTTTTACGTCTCCATTTGGATGTAATCTTTCACTAATCTACTAGATGGCGTATATCTGTGATTCGTGTGACCTTAACGAATGCTTCAGTTTCTGTCCTTGGAGGAACCAACATTCTCTTCTCGTTTCTTGCTTAGGAACAATCTGAAGAAAAATTGAATCTCAGTATACCATACCATTCCCTATGAACTCCCTATATCATGCCATTTTTTAATCAAACACACTATTCAACAATCAGACAGTAACCTAATCAGGATCCTCGAAATTGGATGTCATGGAGGGCTGGTGGCTACATTTATTCAACCATTCATCGCTACTGTAGTCAAAGCCAGAAAGCTTCGTCGGGGAACAGATACTTGTCCACGAGGAGACGCCATTCCGAGCCTTTCCACGCAAATGGTCTTGGGCCTTTGCTTCCACCCAAGATCGAGATCAGGCTGAGAAAAAAGTCAGCTAACATCCCCTACTCCATAGATGAGAATAGTGAGCAAAGCCTGGACGACCGAGAAACCTGGCACAAGACACTTAAACTTCTTAAACATCTAAGGGTAACATCCAAATATCATTATCGCTTTCTTCTGAAAGCGTATAAGCCTATTCAGCTTATCCATAGCATAGCCAAGACTCGTTCCGAGCTTCTCTCCACAAGATAACTTGTGGGGAGTGGATCTCTCTCTTTGAGGGGCAGGGATGCAACGAATCGCGTTGTACAAGCCCTAGTTCGAGCTCTATCGACCCTAGAGTGATGCAAGGATATAGATGGAATACTAATGAGACGGCAAACATTGCCCATATGCCTCTGAATTATAATGGAAAAATGCTTGAGCAATTTTCCACTTATACTACTAACTCATACAGAGAGCCTCTCAATTACGTTCTTAGCTTGACCTTCCATCCTCTTAAGTTCCTCGAAAAGCAACCTATCTTGTAATCTATGAGTCTAACGGAGAGCTGGTCTTTGCAGTATATGAGTTGGTGGTCTTCTTCCCTTTCAAACAAGGGAAGGCTCAAAGGCTCCAAGGCTGAAGAGTTTCCTCGTGACAACTGGTCTTCCTTTTTTGCGCTCGCGCGCGCGCCCAACTTCTATTTTGTTGATCGTTCAGGGTGTCACTGCCATTAGTTTTCTCCACATTGCCTTCCGAAAACGTACTTTGCATAAACACACTTCAAGTTCTTTTCTATAGTACCGATTGATTTCAAACAGGTGTAAAATAAATCCGACACAAATGTGGAAGTCTCTGCTTCACCAACTGCGCATAATGAGTGACTAATTATTTCTTGACCGTCACCCTATGAGAATGCGCCTTTCTTAGATTCTTTATTCCGTGCACTTCCCCAGTGAGGAGAGGACATCGGATCGAGTGCAGTGAAGGAAAAAAAATCTTGTAGTTATTTTAGGGATAAATTGAATCACGTGACAAAGCACATTTGAGATTTGTTGTGGCTATTAATTGGTGATTGTTTTATACAATGACTACAGCAGTCCCTCACACTACACCTCTGCCTACTGGAGTGAGCAATGTCAAGGTAGGAGGCGTGGGGGAAGGAAGCCTTTGTTGGCCCAAAGGTCTTGTGCTTTTCTTGAGAAAGCCGGCCTTTGTGGATGGATCTGATGCTTTTGGGGGCCATCCCGAGCTAAATTCAACCGTTTTGCACCTACTACCGTCCGTTAGAAAAAGTGGATTGTTGACGATTTAAGGCATTCGCGGGACAGTCCTCAAAGTACACAAATCTTGGGCTGGATGGAGCTTGGAGTCTGGTTTACGTTGAATGAGTCAGTGTTATCATCAACACGCTGGAGCCAATAACAAAAACCTGTCTTACACGTAGGGATAAGATTGGCTGATGGGAAGATTTTGTTCTCCATGAACGTTTTTTATTCCGATGGAGCAAAGCCTCTATCAAGGGGTTTGCTTTTCCGTTGTATCGTATTACAGCAAACACAAGCAACGCATTCTTAGACTAATGCTAGAGAACTCCTCAATCATTGGATAGGAAACTCGCCCTATTGCCACATCAATCCCAATTACTCCTAATCGATTGCATACAAGGCTCTGCTGGATTGTGCAATAGCTCCCCTGAAATCGGAAACATAATTACCTCAGGGCTCGGTTTTTGAAGTGCCGTGTTTTACATGCAAGGAACGTGCTGTTTTTGATAGACGGAACAACCAAGAATTTTAATTAGTAGCCGGGGGGGAGGGATATCTAATGTTTTTGTCTCCTCGCTTTGATGAGAGGAAGAGTGTTTTTGAGACGTCATCTCCGAAAACATTGAGCTAAGGATCTCCTCTCTTTGAGTTCATTAGCTCTTATGCCCTTTCTTGATCCACTTTGCATTGAGCTTGTATGGAAACACGAGACATGTATTTACATTGCAATGCTAAAACAGTCTTTCTTTCTCGTTTCTTCTTCCAGCTTCCCGCCACAGATCCGTTTTTGGAAAAGGAAGGCTTCCAAAGCTTAAGTAAGTAGATTTAAAATGCTCTTGAAAGAACCTACGCGCTTTTGAATCGTGACTTCTCTCCTAAGGCAAATCCTTTTAACTGGCCAAGAAAAGGCCGTGTTTCTATCTTTCTATTTTCCCAATAGAGGCCACGCACTTTCCCTTAACTTGGGAAATGACAGTCCCAATTTTGTTCTTTTGTTTCGAGATAACTCCCTTGGGGGGGTGCGTCCGAAGTTGTGAGGATTCCCTGTCTTGAAAGACTGCGTTGGTCAAAGTGGTCCATAAAAGAAGTGGCTCAGTTGTCAGAGGTGTCTCGATAGCCTTCCACGTCAATGCTTCCATAAGATCGTCATGAAAATTGGTCCAACTCTCTACAACCTCTTCATCATGCTTGGAATAAGGGAGTCCGGAATGTTAGGAACGATCGTTGTATACACATAATGTGGTCTTATCTCCTATTCAAAGGTCATTCCCTTGCTCTTGTCCTTTTGACAGCGTCATGTAATCCACGGGTGTTTGCTCAAACACAAGTCGGTTTTGAAAATAATTTCGACGAATCCTCTCGACAAAGGGAAGTGTCCTCATAAGGCTTTCTTATCTGAAATGAATCTGATAAAGAATGTGGAGTTTCGTTGCTTTGAATCGATATTTCTGTGTCTGTCATTCCGATTCAATTTGGCCCTTTCGGATAGTGTTCCATCTTGGTAAGGAACTCAATTTGCCCACAGACCATTAAAGGTACCAACAACTCTGGAGCTTTGGGCCAAGTCAATTTGTTTCCCTTTGGTTCGTTGGCTCGTTTTAAGCTTGGGAACGAAAGTAAACACAATCCTGGTGTGAGGAGTATGTATGCCTTTGCTTTTCCTAAATGCCGACTCCCAAATGTCAAATGATCTATCCGAGGCAAACTTTCAGTGTTCCTCATCAATTATCCATAGTATCTTGATGAGAGGAGGCATCATTTTCGAAAACCCTATCTGCTTCTCTACAAGCACCATTTACGATTTGGCCGGAGAATGGGGTCCATTAAGGAGGCTTCAGTACTCGTTTTATCCACATGAGGATTTTTGGTCCAAGTTTTTTTTTTTTTATAAATTCTATTTTGATGAAATATTCCTTTCCTTTTATCAAGGGGAATTTCTGGTCCAGATCTCTTCGGTTACCGAATAAGTTTTCTGAATAGATTGCGACCCAATACCCACTTGGTGCACTTTGTGGCCACCGTTACAAGAAGATGGAACGGAAATCGTTGGTGTGAGCACCTAATGGTCTGCTCCTGGAAAAACATGCCCAACCTTTTTTTACTTGATTGATGGACAGGAAACTTTCGAGATGTGCTTCGGGAGATTTTGATCTTGAGGATGGGGCTGTCAAGTTTTACCCATAGATTTAGGCGCCTGATTGTTGTTCCGAGTTCCTGGCGGTCTCTTTCTCTCTCTCTCTCTGTCTTGTGTGGAATTGCAGGGATTAATCGAAGTAGTGCTTCATTCTTCTATCACTAACTAAGTGAGGAGAGTCCAGTTTATTCATAAATCTGGGAATTCTTTTTTCAGTCAATGTCAAGTGCTGAAAAAAATGACCTTCATCCATCTTGATTCGACTCGTAAAAATGAAACTAGCTTCTTATCAACGATCAGGTTCAATTGTGCCTCTTTATTGGAACCAGTCAGTAAGTGAACCTGTTTGGAGATTCATCCCACTTCAAGAGGTGCACCCTGTACATCTTCTTACCAAGTAGTGTTCTTACTGCGTACAATTGGACAAGTGCAGTTTGGGTAGGCCAGGAGGCCAGGAACTCCTTTCCATCTTGAGTCGTCCCCCATTGCTCTTTCTTCGGTTCAAGTCCTGCTCGGCCCCCAAAGTCTGCTCATGTCCTTGTGGGCGACAGCCTTCGACGGTTCGTTCCTAATCAGCCTTGGCCTTCTGCCAAGGCTGTCGTTACTTCTGAGCCATCGTGGAGTGAGCGGATTGAGGGAAAACAGCGTCTGGGCTGTTATGGTAGGGAACTACTGAATGGAGTGCGAGAACTTGTGTTCCGCCTTCAAGAGCATTTCAATGACTTGGACTTTAGGTCTTCAACCTTCGTGAGGGACACTTTGGGTCCAACAGGCTGTGAATGTGTCCGTGTTTGTGATATTCTAAAACATTTTTTTAAAACACTTGATGCGGAAACATGACGGATCTACCGGTCGACCCGGTGGATGTCAATCCCATTGAAAGGATCCTTCAGCAATCCGTGGAGGTTCCCTATTATGGTCAGAACTACTCCCCAGAAGACGCTCGGCGGCATTATCAGCAAACCCAGATGCTGTGTCTGTATTACTATTCCAATGCAGTGAGACTGACCATTGACAGTGAGCACGAAGAGGTCCATCGGTTGGATCGAATCAAGGAGTTTGCCGAACTTGATCCCGTGTGGCTGGATACACTGAAAGATTACTTTTGTCAGAACATAGGTAGGTTGTCTATGCGAAAATTGGCCGGGAATGCTGATCTTGGGCATTCTTGAACAAGCATTCCGACTCTTATCAAGGTGACTCCTCAGGCAAGAGTTGCTTGATTTTGGCCAATGGCAATGTTTCTATGAGAGAGGAAAGCTAAATAGTTTTGACTTATAGACACTGGGCGTTCTCGTCAATAAAGTTTAGATCTACATGCATCGAAGTCAGACGGACAAATTGGAAGCCATTCGTAGCTCGTTTTAGTTCAACGTTTCTTCGGGGTCAGGCGCGGTTATTTGAGAGTGCGTGCAGTACGCCGGATTAAATGAAGCTCTTTTGCCTTTTGACGCACACTGTGTCGTGGAACAATGAGTAATACACCCGTACAGTACAAATGCGCGGTACATGTCATGATAGACCACAGAAAAGATTCATTCCAATTTGCAACCCCCTGTAACTCATTTCAAGATGGAAACATCACGGGATGAGCTTGTTTCAAATGCTTTGATCCTCTTGAGTTGGATGTTTCTTTGACTGACGACAGCCAAGTAGTTTTGACAGATAGACAGACAAGGTTTTCCAAACAAATTCTCTTGCGGGGGTGGCTCCAGCACAAATTGGACAATTCTGCAAGGGCAGGCTTGTATCGAATTTTGTTTGACAATTCATCGAAATTTGCCTTGATACCACCCAACGAATACATCCCAGAGGTATTAAGAAAAGGCTTGAAAGTTTAGGCCATGAAAAGCCATATAATATATTTTTCCTTGTTTCGAAGCATCGACACATTGAGACTTTCAGGTTTTGTGACTTGACAGCTCGCCCCATTGTGTCGCCCTTGTCAATCAAAAGGTGTATTCTAGATACAAACAGGATCCAAATGTGCCATGGAACGACTCAATGAGTCGGGGAGCCGTCAAGCTCTAAATTGTGTTCATATTTACCACTCTAAAAGTCAGCTGTTCTTGCACACCCTGCCATTGGCCTGGGCAGGGAATTCGGGCCATGCCCACAGACGTGAGAAGTGTGAACTCGACCTTACGCTTGTATGTACTATTAGCTATTCGCTACCTGTCCAAGTCAAATATCATACATGTTCTCATGACTGTTTGAATGCCATTCAGCTTATCAAAGCTCGAAACACATCCCTTGTCCTGGCTGGAGATACTTCCCCAGCCATGGATTCACTCAAAGAGGGTAGGGAATTGGTAACGAATTGAACAACCCCCTTGGCAATCAATTATTTAGGCTTTTCGAAGGGTGTGATCAAGTCTTGAGGCCCATTGAAAACCGGTTCTGCCCAAATATTGCATAGCTCCCCCATTCAACGATTGTTTGTGTGATGGTGTTCAAGTAGTGTGTACATTGAGCGAGCTTTGGCCTCGTCAGTATTCTAATTATTCTAATAACTCAGTGAAGTCCGTGAAAATGTCTAGAGGCTCGTTGACCAATTCGTCGAGTACCTCTTCAGGAGGTTCATCCACGTTTCGGCCCAGGACGAACACGGATCTGACCCTCAAATCGCGGGCCACTAACCCGGATTTCTCTGTGGATTCCATTGCAGGAAGCGACGAGAACCAGATCTTTGTCAAATTCTTCCGATTTCACAAGTGCTATGATCTCATCCCAACCTCGGCCAAGTTGGTGGTGTTTGACACGCAACTCCTCGTGAAGAAGGCCTTTTTCGCATTGGTGTACAATGGAGTCCGGGCTGCTCCGTTGTGGGACTCGAAGAAGCAGAAGTTCGTGGGAATGCTCACCATCACCGACTTCATCCGTATCCTTCAGATGTATTACAAGAGTGCCACCGTCGAGATGGAAGAGCTGGAGGAGCACGAGCTTGAGACGTGGAGAAGTGAGTATTGATCCTACCCTTGTTCATGACTAGAGATGGTTGGAGAGAGACAGAGATACGGTGTGGCATGCCCCATTAGGAGCTCACCCAAGGGATTGAAAGGTTTGAGGTACAGGGTTGGGAATGTCCATAGTTAACTTAGTTGAGAAGCAGTTCCTGGTCATGATTCATGTTTCAAGATCGTTGATTGAATTTTCGTTAGTTACACACACGGGACATGCAGTATTGCGTGTTTTAAAAGTCACATTTAGGAACTTGCCAGGTGTTTGAGATCGGACCACAGACATAGATCATTAATTATTGATCATCAAGAATAATCATTTATCTATTTCTTTTAGTAAGAAAGGATATTGCATCAACAAGGATGTTTTTTGTTAACATTTTTTACTATTTTATTAGATATTTTATTTTTGGATGTACAGTTCTATTTCAGTTTTGAAGAATGCGCCGAACGATTAACCTTTACCATATGACGTCTACGAGATTGATGCTATATATTGCGAATGTAGGACGTTATGCACAACATAAACGCACCTTCGTATTTTACCTGAAATCAAGTGACGAAACAGATTAGTTCGCTCAATCATTAGTTATTTTCCTTGCCCTTGGGCCATTTTGATCCCAGTTCATTTTGAGCTCAACTTTGTTGCCCTGACAATTACAAAGGCTTCTGGCCTCCGCAGATCCATTTAGTTAAGTAAAGCATAGGAAGAGCACTTTCCACTACCTACTCAAAAAATACATGCAATTTCTGAAAGGTCTCGAATGCTCAAAAAATTAAAACACTTTTCATCCATTTGAGCTATTACATTTATGTTCACTGGTATCACTCTGTTTTATTATCTGGTGAAAAGCCATTGTTTGCTTGTGACCGCCTGAAAACCCAACCCTGTAGCAAGGGTACAGAAACCAATTTGTGAGATTGATTGAATTTCCCAAACGTCGATTACGGGTTTGAGGATAAATTACAAACAAAGAGAAGATGCGGTTGATGTCAGCCAGGCTTTGCGGAATGCCATTTCGCTTCAATCAGTACAATTCAAGTAGATTATGGGAGTCTTAACGAATGGCAAGTTCAATGCAGTAAGGTTTAAATCCATAGAAAATCAAAACTTCTGGAATTAGAAAGGGAGCAAGAATGAAAGGATAGAAAGTAAACCTTTTCTGGGGTGAACAATTCGTACAATATGGCTATTTTGTCTTGCAATTTCGTTTCTAGAAAGATTACTTGAAAATCAAGTTTTTCTAGTACCTTCATCCCAATTCTTCATTTATTGTATCAGGTTAATCAAGTTACAGAGCACAAGAATCTGGCGTGTAAAAAACTTAAGAAAAGCATTTTTTTTTGTTGAAAAGTCGCCAATACAGAGTTCCAGAACAAATGCTGTTGAGCTAATGTTTTCATCTCTTCTTTTTGCGCTTACGGTCATTCAGTGCAGTTCCAGGATAGCTTTATTTCCCCCGATATTCCTAAAAAAGCACTATTCATTGATCAAACAGCACGAACGTTTTATTCACTAACCATGACGATATCACTGACTGATAAGAATCCTCCTTTTTCAGGCGCACTGCACGATGCCAAGGAGTTGATCTGGATCGATCCCGATGCCAGCCTATTCGAAGCCATCCGTACCCTAATCCAGAACAAGATTCATCGCCTGCCAGTCATCGACCCTCTCACCGGAAATGTGCTCTACATCCTGACCCACAAACGCCTCTTGCGCTTCCTTTTCCTTTACGTGAGTTTCCATTAATCATAATTATGCAAATAAAAGGGAGGGGGAATGCTACAACAGATGTCTAAGGAGTCTATAATACTATTGGCAAAGTCGGCATTTAACTCGAATGAAGCATATTAAAATGACGAATTTTAAAAATGACATTTTGTAAATTTTTGGGAAAAAATCAATTAGTTTCCTTCTGGCAGCATTTGATTTCTGGAGGATTTTTTAAACGCTGCGAACAATTGTAGATTTAATAAAAATATTCGAAATGTTAACAGATCTCGACCTAAAAATGCAAATAACTCGTTTCACATATTTCGGACATCCCTATTTTCATCTCTGCTTTCATTGACCCCGGCCCTCTTTTTTTGTATAGATTCACGACCTTCCCAAACCGAGCTACTTTAACCAATCCATCGGAGACTTGGATATTGGCACATACACTGGGATTGAGGTGGCCCATAACGAGACGGCCATCATCGACGCATTGAACAAGTTCGTCCAGAAACGCATCTCCGCTCTGCCCATTGTAGATACGGAAGGCAAGCTCATCGATATCTACGCCAAGTTTGATGTCATTGTAAGAGCCAAAAGATATTTGTATACACCAAAAAATGGGATATCGGTTTGAGGGGGGTAATAATCATTGAGTTGTTTTTACTGTAGAACCTCGCAGCTGAGAAAACCTACAACAATCTGGACGTGACCCTTAAAGAAGCCAATGAACATCGCAATGAGTGGTTTGAAGGCGTGCACACGTGCAAAAAGACAGACTCACTCTATACCGTCATGGAAATTATTGTCAAGGCTGAGGTGAGACTAGTGTTTCCAAAATAGTTGGTTTAGGGTAAAACCAAATGGCCAGATCAAATAATAATCAAGTATTTTTCAAGCACTGCAAATGCCTTCATCAAGTTTGAACGCGAAAACTCCGTTTCATTTCATGTGATTGGGAAAATTTGAATTTGTAGATGAACCATTTTTTCGAAAATAACCTAAGCAATCGGAACCAAATATCAAATTGATACACAAGTTTATCAAAATTTATTTCATTTGGTGAGAACTTTTAAAACTCTTCGTCGAATGTTGGTCTTGTTACTTTTTTTTGAGTAATGTTTTAGATACGCCTGTTACTCCAATTGACTTTAGTTATCAAGATAATTAATCTCATACGGGCTGCGATGGTAAAATTCGACTTTGAAGGAATTTCTGCCACTTTCTGCCACCATTTTCTGCCAGGTGGTCAAAAATGGCTTTTAATGATTTCTCATCCCTGCCTACGGGTACATTGGAATTCTATTTTACTTCTTGTGTATATTTTTTCAGGTCCACCGATTGGTCATTGTAGATAATGAGCATAAAGTTCAGGGAGTCATTTCGCTGTCTGATATCCTTGCATATCTGGTCCTGAGACCATGTGGTAAGTAAGAATGAGTTGGCCTCCTCAAGAATCTCAAAAATCCTCTTTTAATACCTACATGTCTCTATCTAAAACCTTTATTTTGCCATCTAGTCATAGGGTGAGTCTTGCTGGCGCTTCAGTTCAGTTCAATTTCTTACAAGTGTCTTGAATGTTTACATTAATTATCTGTAGCACGGCTTGGATTTAAAAGCAATTTGAACAAAATTGATTCGAAGAATCGTGAAGGGAAGTGATTTTACTTCCATCAAAATTTGTGCCTTATGCTGAACGAAATTTCCATCAATCATATGTGAAAATCGTAGACTTACTTTTTTTTTGCCCATTGACTTTCTGCTGGAGTTAAAAGTGATTGTTAAAAAAGCTGGTCATACTCTTTCCAAAGATAATAACTGAAAGTTCATTTCATAACCATCACCTCATGCCTCGAAAAAGTCAATATTTTATGAGCAAATCAAGAAGTACGAATACCCACTGATATTCATTCGTCTTTGAGCTTATACAATGCATGTGGTGACTTGCTCTACAGAGCAGGGGTGGAAATATTCACCCGACCCATTTTTTGACACATTGTGAGAAAGATTTGAAAGTGACTGTTTTTTATGGAACTTTTGTCTACTTCATGAAATATGAATATAATATCACATCAATGACTTGTTGAATAATTTTCACAAAACATCCTAAATATTTATTAAAAGCCACTGCTTATCTGTCTGTGCGAGTCACAATTATTACTTGTGCAAAAGATGCATTTTTTTTCACATTATAGGGTTGACGTTGAATTGTTTATTCATTGCCTCGTTTTAGATTAGGTGTTATTGCATGAAAATTTGTCTCGAATCCTGACCAAGGGTTAAAACATTTATATTTAGAGAGTTTGTGTAACATTTTTGCCAAAAAATCTCGAACTTTCCATGCGTTAAACTTTCTTACATTTTCCAGCATAGATGGGCTTTGGATTGTAAATTGTTTAAATAACTGCTTCCAAAAAAAAAAATTGAGAAAAAATTATGAAAACATGGCATTTTGAGATCAGCGAATTCATAATTTGGAAATATTTACGTTTCTTTGCGCAATGGTTTGTACTACATTCATATTCTTTTTTGTCGATACTTTTATTTTCGTCTTTTCCAGAAATCTTGTAGCACGACAAGAGAATGCCACACAAAGGTTGCATAAGTATGACCATTTATTGTCAAATAAACAATAACCAATCGCTATCATCAAAGTTAATGAAATTAACACAGGAATGCTGCTCGATTAATTGAGTGACCTTTTAACTTGAAGATGCCCACCTATGCAAGCCTTCGTAAACGTAGTTGTAACATAGACTAGCCTATTTTGATCGAGGTTTTCCCTGGTTAAGAGTTAATTATTGTTCCTTATCCATATTTCAGAAGTAAAACCGGTTGATCCTGTGGAGGAACGTAAAGTGGAGAGAAAGATTTCGGAGTCTCGGAGTGACAGTCTTTCTGATAGTGTACAAGACAAGTTGAGCATAGACGCATGATAATACGACCGATTGATGGATCTTAGAAGAAATGACCTCCACCCCATACAGTTCCAATAGAAGATATGATTTCGAACAAAAAATGGACACCCTGGAATGAAATGAACCAAGATTGTTTGTGTTCCCTAATTTGAACCGCCGCCGGTGATCCTTGCTCCCCTTTTTTGGCAAAAATGTGATATTTATTCCATGAAAAACGACACGCATCAAACGCCCGACCTGCTGAATATTGCTACATTCAAGATGAAAAACCCTTGATGACGTCACAAGAGATGACTACTAAACTATTACTTACAGTGAACTTGTTGATTTGGGGAGATCTTGGCTCTCGGAAAAATTCAATCCAAAGCTGTAATCGAACGATATAACACAAGGAAATACAACAGGCAACCATAAATTGGACTAGTAATTATTTTTGTCAGAGGTTCATTTCATATTTAAATTTAAAGAAACAAGTAGTGGGGTTGCAATTTGTAAATTTGCGCATTGGATCATCAGAATAATAGACTCAAAAATACAGCTTATTTAACTTCATGCTGAACTGGAGTTTTAACTTGAGTGGGATAATTAAATTTTAAATGAACCAGAATGACGATCAGACAAATTCACATTATTATGATAATCAATAAAGCTCATCCTTAAGTTAATGCTCTCAGAGGTGGGCATTGTAGTGTACAACTTCAGCGATGATGATTGAAGTTCGTTACAAGGGAGACACTGTTCTTAAATTGCCATTAGATATGTTTCAACAATGCTCTAAGGATGTTTGACGACACATTTTTGCGTCAAGAAAGTGCAAAGAACCTTGATTTACTAAAATTATGAAATGATCAAAAATTTCAATACTTGATCAAAATGAGTAAATTGAAACAAGCATAAAGATGCAATAGTCATAAAATATATTTGTCGCCCAATTTAAATTGAGGTTGAATCAAGATTAAGGTTTAGACATTGTATGTGTAGTGTAGGTAGTGATATATTGTTCAGTTTATGCAACATGCAGTATATGACTCATCCGTTTTATTATTTGACTTTTTTGAACATTCTTTGCGCTCTTTTGACATCAAAAAGTTTTTTCAAATGTCTAGAGAGTGAAACATTCCAGTTGCCAATTGAAGTACCGTGTAACCGTGTAGAACCAGAAGTAATAAATCAAGTAAGTCTCTTATCGTCAAAATTTCTAGGTTGCCTTTGAGCAAAACTGGTATGTAGATACAATCTATTTCGTCAACTGTTGTGCTAAATTGAACCATGTAGTGAAGAAGATAGCCATTTAAATGGAAAAGGACGTCAGGCTTACAGGTTGTTAGCATGAAATATGTCTTTCCATAGTAAAATCTGATTTTTAACATGCCCCTGAATGCAAAAAAAAGAATCCTGGTATTTTTGACTTCTTTTCCACAATCTGAAAATTTCCCAAAAGAAAAAAAAATAGCTCATTATTGACAGACGATCGATCACCATCTTTGAAATCCGTCGTCAATTCTTTGACATATTAGATGAGAAACGATCTAATTTAAAATCCTTTTCCTCTTCAGTGAGCCCTCTGAAATCCTTTCGCTTGATACAACAGTATTAATAATAGCCTAAGAGGAGGCGGCTTTCGCTTTTCTACGTACGACACTCTGTACATTATAGTTCGTAATTCGTAGCAAATGCCACCAACCAAAGACGAAAGAGAGATTGTCAGAGAGCACTTTCTTCACGGGCCAAGTCAGTGGAATTGATATCGAGCCTACTACTACTACTGCTACTACGTATGTTCAGTGAGTGCCTCTTTTTGATTGAGAAATGAGCCTTGAAATTCTCCCTGGAGCAGTTCCAGTTTGTAATGCCTCGTGGGCAGTTTGATACTCAGCGCTCCACATCATCTTCGTTAAGTACCTGGGTGAGTTTTCATCAGACTTTCTATTCAATACAAACATATGAGAAACAAATCATGTCAATAGGCTCTGAATTGATATTTAACTTGAACTTTTATTTCAAAACTACAGATGGAACATATGGAAAAAGGAGTAATATGTTAGCTTTATTTCCAAATGGAATGAGAGATACTCGACGTTCTATATACCGGGTGGCAAGANAATTGGTTAATGACGTTATCATCATTATTATTATTAAAGTTATTAAATACGTCATGATAC
>NC_081445.1:10900160-10904860 GCF_007210705.1 Tigriopus californicus | reverse complement strand
GAATGAGGATTTCTTGTCATAAGTTGAAACTCCCCAGATCGAATCGTTTTTTCCTGTTTGGTCTTGTTGCATTGATGAACGTGATTTGCATTGTTAACGTGGCCACAAAACTGAATCAAAGCTACAAACCTTCCCACTCAATGCCCAAGGAGCAATCTATATTTATTCCCAAGGATCCTATCAACATATTTCACCATAGTCAAACTGTGGCTGACACAGATTTCGGTGACACCAAAGCCTTAAATGAGGCCAATGATAATGAGGAAAAGGACAAAGAATCCGAAAATGAGGAAGCCTTGCCAGAGGAAAATTTTGTCAAAAGAGCTCGTTTAGCTAAAAAGTCAAGTAGGTAGGTTCTCGTTCTGATTGGTCCAAGTAAAATTTGGGAAAGTTGTCGTCAAAAAAGTAAAGCAAATTTGGCAGGCTTTTTCAATCTCCAAGTTGAATGTTGCATATGATTTATGGCGATACTGCGTTGGTTTTCTTCATTTGCATATGTTTTACTTCTTATCTCAACTTGTTCCATCTCTTTTACCTTTAACTTTTTTGGATTTTACTAGTGCTTTTGAGACTGGTACCCCTTGTACAGGGTGCGACACATGCGGCTTTACACTTTCAAAGACTTTGAAGTTGTTGGCCAGTTCCAACCTCGTCTTGGATAAGTGATTAAAACGCAAATGTAGTTTAGATTGAATAGATTATACGATGGACCTCCCAATTTATCCAGAAATCGAGTTTTATTGCGATTGGTTGGGGATATTATAAACTGGATCAACGCTTAGAATTTTATGAAAAATGTAACGTTGCATACCACGCACCCTGAACGATCGAAATTAAACGTATTTAAAAAACTTGAATTTCAGCATACTAGAATTGTACTTACGTCTAAAAGTCCCTGAAATTTTATTAAAGGTTATTTTTCATTCGTAGATGAAAGAGGCATACCACAATACTTCTTGCTAATAGTTTCAATTCAAACGAAGACTTAATTCATTGGTAATTTATGCGTTTATGTATTGCCTGAAAAAAGATGAAGTGTCAAAAAATCAGATTATGAATTTGCGAAACTGTGCACGTGTGTAGTATTGAAGCTTATAAGTAAGCTACTTGAATTGCTATATAAAGTATAGGAGATATATACTCATATCTTACATTGGCTAGATTGTTTCAGTTAAACGAGTTGTATGTTATATGAGTTATATGTAGAGACTCTAAAAATACTTGACTTTTACAGGTGAGAAATTTAGATAATACTTAGTCCCAAAAACGTGAAATATCAAAAGAAGTATGTAAAACAGGCCAAACATTTAAGAACAAAATAGAATATTTCTTAAAAAGTTATTGAATATTGTTATTCGGGATCTTTTCTAAGAAAATCAAATGCCAGGCATGAAAAATTAGTTTCGGACCATCAATCACTCTTTTAAGATTGATTTTTCACTTAGGCCAAAATTGGTTAATGACGTTATCATCATTATTATTATTAAAGTTATTAAATACGTCATGATACCATAAGCAATAAAACTATCTTCTCACTACCAAAAATTGTTATAGATACAATATATTATTCAATATAGAGGGTGACAACTATGTTTTGGGCCATCCAAAAGTAGCTTCAAATGCCGCTCCATCATTCAAATTTCCCGCCATTTCTAAAAAGGATATCATCCAGTTATCCCTAATAATGGTTGTTAATGTTGAATTTGGGATCTGCAGTGTCTAGATTTGTCGTAAAATGGAAAAACGTGAGGCCATCATGCAACTTTATAAGGAATGCCACAGTTGCAGGAAGATTGAAAAGGCTTTGGAAGCCATGCAGGTCTCAAAATCAACTGTGCCATATACTATTAAAAAGTTCAAATAGTTCAACAGCTTTGACAACAGGCCAAAATCTGGTCGTCCCAGGTCGGTGAGGACACCAAAACTAGTGAAAGCCACCAGAATGAAAATCTGTTGAAATAGCAAGAGGTCCATTCAACAAATAGCTCGACAGGCAGGTGTGAACTGGGAAGTTATGCGATAGGTGGTCAATGAGGACTTGCGTATGACTGCCAACCATATGCAAAAGGAGCAGATCTTGAGTTCAATTGTTATGGAGAAGAGGCTCTCAAGGGCAAGAAAACTCCAGAAGTGGTTTCAAGAGGGCACGGCCATTTCTGTGATTTGGACAAATGAAAAGGTTTTCACTGTTGAAGCTGCTTTCAACAATCAAAATGATCGGGCTTTGGCCAGGAACATCCAGAGTGTGGTTGTAAAGGAGGGAACAATAATAGTCAGGCGCCAAAAACCAGCATCCGGACTGGTGTGGGTTGGTGTAACTGATTGCGGCAAGAAAATCCCTTTGGTCTTCATTCCAGAGGGTGTTAACGTTAACCAGCACATTTATTTGGACATGTTACACTCTCAGGTGCTTCCCTGGATCCAGGCTCAACAATGGACGGGTTCATACTGCACCCTCCCACACACCACAACTCGTTCAGAGTTGGTGCGAGGACAAATTTGAGCACTTTTGGGACAAGACAATGTGGCCCCTTCCTCTACAGATCTCAATGTAATGGACTTTTGTATTTAGTCCATTCTGAAGAGGAAGGTTGGAGTAAGGTCGCACAAAAGCATTGATGATCTCAAGGCATTCTTATTGACAGAATGGGAAAAAGTTGACGAGGAAACCATACAAGCTTCTTTTGCTGCACCGCGAAAACGTGTCAAGGCTGTAATTTCTGTCAGAGGTGGAAAAGTCGAATAAAGTAAAAATGTGAAGTGTAGAAGGCTATATACTTATTTTTTAAACACAACTAAGTCACCTCTGAAATCTCAATAGATGAAGAGTTAAAGCCGTTTCAAAGTGTCCTGGGTCATTGTTGTCATTTATTTTGGAACAACGTTGAAGTAAAAGCACAAATTATGTTGAAAAGAGGCTTTCTTTGATGGACTAGTTTTTATGTACTTTTATATCAATACCGAACCAACACCATATAGTATCAATAAATCTCAAAAATACATAAGCCGTTATCTCAAATTCTTCAAGTAAACCCTCTTCCAAGTGCTTTGAACCATATAGACTCTCTCCTTATAGGTTTGAAGACTTTTTTTTAAATCTTTATTGTAAATATGATCTCTTGGAGTTTATCGCATTGAGTACAAAACCACTTATTTTAAATATTAACCTGTAGAAAGTGAGCGGTTTCTCCATTTATTCATTTGCTTTGAAAGTATCTGGTTGAAAAAAACGTTTGAAAGATTTGAGTAAATGCAATGGAAAGCCAAATAACATAACATTACTACTTAATGTCAAAGTTTATCATGAAATTCAGATCAGAATTGCAGCCAAAATTGTAGCACTCTAGACAGGGCTCAATTTCTCATGCCAAAAAGTACATAAAAATGACTATCATCGTATCAAAATGGAACAATCACGCCAAGATCCAACATTGATGTTCTTTAGTGAAAACTTTTACATCAAAATATCAAATTTTAGGATGATTTGCAACCAAAACCAAAAAAGTTGGAAACACACCTGCATAATTAAAAATCTCTCAAACTGGCAAAATATTTGATCATTTAGTTATATCTTTTTGAATTCTCTCGTTATAAGCTAATTGAGCAATGTGCCACATAAGCTGAATGGATGCACGCCATATGACATATATACTATATGACCTAAAAAAAAACAATATGATACTGAAATCAGGTATGCAATTAATGGTTGTAATGAAAAAGTTGCAAATACATTCTGTTTCAGGCTGTCTCGTGCATATCAAAGACTGCTTAAGCGGACTGTGAAAAAGAGTGCCGATCAAATTCGTGCTCGAAGGGAGAAGTCCATCCCCTTCACCTATAGCGACCCTAGGACCTATGTTGGCCCTATTGTTCAAGGTTGGCCCCCTTACGCCGATCGGAATCTTTCGAGATACATTAGACCCGATAAGGATACATTTCCAATCCAACCCAAGGGTATAGAAAAGGCTTCAGCCCAAATCTTGTTCCTGGTTCATTCGACACCAGAGAATTTCTCCATGAGAGATGGAGTGAGGAAATCCTGGTTCTCCTTTGGATCTGATCGGGTGGACAATATGACGGCTTTGTTTATTTTGGGGTTGCACAAGGATCCTGATATCAACCAAAAAGTGCAAGATGAGGCCAATCAATTTGACGATATTGTCCAAGCAGATTTCAAAGATCACTACAATAATCTGACTTTGAAGTCCATGTTCTGTTTAAAGTATTTGCTCAAAACAAATTGGGTGGTAAGATCAGGATATCATCATAAAGTCAGATCCAATTTAAAACGAGTGCACTGGGACTCGAGTTTTTTAATCGGCTTTGGAGAAATTGGCCGGACTCGAGTCTTGGTCCGGACTCGTCAAAAATGCATTGTTCATTTTTCTTGGCATTTCGTCAGACGAGCCTTTGTGCTTGACCTCACACCAGTTAAAATACTCGAGTCCCCTGCCGGATTCGAGTCTTTTAGAAAGGACTCGGGTCCGGACTCGTCAAAAAAAATGTGTTTTTTTTTTTTGTTATTAGATAATTCGCAAGACGAGTCTTTTTGCTTGACCTGACTCTAGTAAAAGACTCGAGTCCGGCAAAAAGTTTTAGAATATCAGAGGACTCGTAAGAGTCTGACTTTTGCCGGACTCGATCCAGCACTATTCAAAACACACTACTTTGGGTTCTTTTTGAGGGAATAACAAGTCAAT
>NC_081445.1:10898126-10898800 GCF_007210705.1 Tigriopus californicus | reverse complement strand
AACCCGGAGATTTTTATCCAAAATTTATTTGCCCACATTGTTTCACTGGACGTAGCTCATAGTAAAATTTTCATCACTTGAAAAACTCACTCTATTTTCATGTCGATGTCATTATGCTATAACTTCATCCATGGCATTTTTCTAAAAGTTTAATTTAATCTTTTAGAAAGACATTCTATTCAAAGTGGACGACGACTCGTTTGTCAATGTGGAAGCTGGAAAATCTCTCACCGTTGTTCGGCTCATAGCCAAATTCCATCAACGACGGAAGCTGATAAAGTATCTACTCAATCTGGCCCACCAGCTTCACACCAGAAACCAAGACATCCATCTTCACCTCTATCCGCCTGTTTCTGTAGTGCTTGTGAATTCACTCTTTATGTTTCCCATGTGCACTGAACCAACCTATATTCAAGGGCTAGCCAGATCTGCCAACTCTAGTTCGTTGGTGGATCAAATATTATATGAATTTAAAATCAAGTCGAATTGATACCTTTTTCCCACTTGAATGCTCGGGATCCCACCCCCAGTGCTGTGAGGAAGTCCGTAAATAAAGAAAATAAAATAGAACAAAATTCAACTCAATATTGCTGTGAGATCACGTTCTTGTCAACTATTTTATTCCCTTGTCCACATTTTAACCACTCAACCTTTTCCTTATTTGTCTATTTGAT
>NC_081445.1:10897422-10898086 GCF_007210705.1 Tigriopus californicus | reverse complement strand
TTGAACTTTTTTTTTCACATTGGAACTCGTGCACCTAAAATGTTGTTTACATTTGCAGGTACCAATCTCCTTTGTTGGATGTTTTGTCAGCAGTGATACTTGACGAGATATGATGATTAAATTCTTTGCTTTCAGGCAGCCCGATGCATTTACAAGGAGGTTTTAAAACTTCCCTTTTTCCATTTGGAAGATGTGCTCATAACCGGCTTTGGAGCTCAAAACTGCAATATCACTTTGGAACACTCCAGCAAAATCAAGACTGGCCCTCCAGAAATGGAAGATCTCCTACCCAACGATGTTTTGGTCCATTATGTGAAGAGCCGTTCCAAGAACGTGCTCCTCAAAGTCACCCATTTTGACTCCTTGCAAGCCAAATATAACGCTCTATTGGCCCAATTAGGAAACCAGACCAAGGAAACTCCCTTCACGATTGTGCCCAATTCCTATTTTGAGTCTCGTGCCTTCAGAGAGGAACGCATGAGTGCCCAATACAGAAGGGACATGCTGAGGCTGAAATATCGCCTTGATAAGAATCATAACGGGACGGCGCAGACTTGAACAATGTTCTTGAGGTGCTTGAATTTTTCTTTATGCCAAAAGCTACACTTCCGATTGATTGACCTGCTCCAGAAGACTTGAAATCGGTATGAAGAAATCGGTAACA
>NC_081445.1:10892593-10897394 GCF_007210705.1 Tigriopus californicus | reverse complement strand
AAGTTTATCATGAAATTCAGATCAGAATTGCAGCCAAAATTGTAGCACTCTAGACAGGGCTCAATTTCTCATGCCAAAAAGTACATAAAAATGACTATCATCGTATCAAAATGTCTATTTGATTATGCACTCTCATTGATACATTTTACGCAATGACATGACCAAGAGTTCAATAAATGATTATTACTGGGGCAAGATTTTTCCTTGTCTACTACTGTTTTTATTCTTGTGACTTGACACAATCAAGATGGACTAGAATAGGTTAAAGCACATATATTTCTGGAAGCATGCAATGGCGTCGATCAACCTGTCAAACCACTCTTTTTCCCTGATACGAGTTTTTCCTCAGACAAGCAGTCACACGTTAAAGGTATGAAAAGATAAGGAATATTATATAAATCGTCAGAACAATTACACTACATTTAAATTTGCTTAACACAAAAAGCACAAAATATTCATAAAAACATGCATGAAAAAGGAAATATGCAATATATGCGAATAAACTCGTTTTATGACATAAAATGGATAATGCATATTTTGGCTATCTCTACTAATATTAGAATACTGGGTACAGTGCAGACTCGATTTTTGAATTGCTTAGGCGAACCAGCATGCGCCACAATCGCTGCAAGAACTACCATGATCGAAACTCATTCAGTCTTTGATACCAAAGCATTTCATCCAATACTTGTTGCTCAAGCTGTCAAATGAAGGCAGCAAAATATTGAGTCCAAACAGATGTCCATAGGCAAAGAATGTGGAGACACTTACTTAAGAGAGCGTACAAGTATGAATTCCCGCAACATTGCAACTATTGTTTATTTTCAGGATAGAAGAGTGAGAGCTTGGATACAAACGTAAAAGCACGAGAATAAGCTCAAAGATTTATGACCTTATCAAGGTATTATATGCTCAAGAACGGATTGCTTAATAAATTCAAAATGCTTTGAAGGTAAAATTGCAAACATTTAAGCATTGAAATGGGATTAGCAAGGAGTTATATTCTGTATATCCATAACAAAACAACGACTTAACAACATTTCCATTAAACGTAACTAACAATAGGTAACTGAATTTGTAAAGTTCGTCATTTATAACTTGTGAAACTATGATTTGTCAAGTAACGTTTCATTTGATATGATGATTTCAAAGGCGATGGGTGTTGCTATCTAGCATACAGCATACAACTACCTCATAAGCGCTCAAAATTCTAGCCTTAATGGATTTGAAAGGTCTCCCAAAAGAGTTGGTTACGTATTTATTGCTGTCTCAATACTTGTGCAACAATCTTTGAATTCCATAATACCTTCATAAATTGTGGCATCTTAGAGCGTATTCTCTCATTTTTTACGTTTGTTTGCCAACACCTAAAGACGAGACAGAGGCGCCATCTCTGGACGATGAAAAGAACAATCATAGAAAGGGTGTGGGAGCTGCACGATGATGTCAGCACAAATTTTGGGAGATCACTGGATGGAGCACTTTTCAATACAGAAGAGATACTAAAAACCAAGATACAAATCGCCATATTCGACATAAAACATTTCTGAGGTTTCAAAAAATCAATTGTAAAAATAGAAAATTCCAAAATACAAAAAAATAGTCGCAAAACTTGCTTTTTTCTGCTACAATAAATTTATGCAAGGTAATGAGTGAAACTGAGCAAATAAAAAAATGCAATGCTATATTAACCATTCCTGTAATGGATGAAAGAATGAAACTTCAATGAAGCCTTTAACAAAGAGCTGCAAGGCCTCAAAAAACGATTGAGGTCTCAAAATTTGAAAACAACGTCATATTCCTTCCCGCTTCAATGTCCCAATTTTGCCTTTGCAGCATTGAATTAATTGACAATTCAGGGTGACTGGATGTAGTAGAGTTTTCAAACTACTTTTCCAGACACCCTTGTAAGGTGACCTGAATTTTGTATTTGACTCAAATTGTGTCAGCTGATTTTTGCTGACCCTTGTGGGTTAAATTGTCCCTATGTAGAGTGAGAATAGAAATATGAATTTACAACGTTAGGTGCTTTAAACGACATTTAGAACAGGTTTTTCACGGCTCTTTGGTAAGCGTAATTACTTTAAAACCTAATAAGTTATTGCTCATTTATGTTTTGTCTAGCTTTAGCAGTTTCTTTCTGATTTGTAGTGTAGTTTTTCTAGTTCCAAATCGTTATTGTAGTTCTTCAGTTTGATTGTATTGGTCCTTTAGAGTTCGCATTTATTGTCATTACTGTATTGATTTATTTTTGTGTTCGACAGGTGAGTTTATTTCTGTGTTTCTTGTTGATGTCCTGCTTACATATGTTTTTGATTCCTTGCTTTTCTCTGTCACTCTACTTCTTGTTTACTATCTCCATTCTTTGATTTGTATGTTAGTTTATGTGAAGTATTTCATTCCTTATTTGCTCTGTTGTCCTGTATCTCAGGACAAAGAATTGCACCAGTTCTCTAGTTCTCTTTTTCTTGGCCTGTTGATTTTTATTAATAGATAGTTCCTCCTGCATTCATGATGGAAGCTATTTTAGGAAAAGTCAGCAAGAGAGGCTAGACAATGTTTGGACCTGGTCTTAGCTAAGGATCCTTCCATAGTCAATAAGCCGTTTATTATAGAGGCCTTAGTTTGCTTGGGTCAATGAAACCAGGTGCTGCTTGAAGAAACAGGCTCACCCAGTAGTTGAGAAGTCGACTAATTTGACCAAGTAGAAGTTGAAGTAGTATGTCCTCTTGAAAAAGCGCAGGAAAAGACAGTTGTAGAGAAAATAGTCTGTCCTGTTTATCGAAAGCAGCCTTGTCCTGAAGAAGGAAAAGGCTGTCTATGACCACCCTAAATGTGTCAAAAAACTTCTCAAGTTCGGCCTTGAGAAGTACAATAGTAAGAAGGGATGTTCAAAGGTAGATTGCCTTTTTTTCACCCGTACATGTGCCGTCAGTCCATGAGACTTAAGACATGCTTTAATGTACGGTGTACCTCCGTCCATGTTGAAGGGACGCAAAGAAAGCCGAGAAATAGGATAGCTCAGTTTCGTAGTTTTAGAGCTGACCCTATTCCTAAACCTCAATCCCACCCCACCCCCCTTCCTTAACCCATTTAGCTTCCTCCCTCCCTCTCCTCCTACCCCCCCACCCTCTCTCCCCAATTCCCTCCTCTTCCTTCAAATACCCAATCCACCCCTATTCCTATAAAAACTCTCCTCCCTAATATCTCTTGCCCCACCCCTATCCAAAATACGTTCCTATTCAAATGTAGCTGCCCAACCCATTCCTCAACCCAACCATCCCCATTAGCTCATGCATTGCCTCCAGTAGAACGTAGCTTTGTTGATAAAGAGGATTTTTTACGTTAGAAAGGATGGTCCAAGATCTTGTGAACTTGGTCCTCAAAGAGAGGCCCGTAAAGGGCTATATTTGAACGTGCATTGTCTGATTTCTAAAAAAGACAGCACAAAAGTTAAGATCTTAGAAGAACTAGCCGTTTGAGAGAGATTGCATTCATCTCTATAACAAAAACCTGGCTTCGGCCAGGGGTCTTAGATGAAGAACTAACCATAGTGGGTTTCAACTTAGTTCGTTGTGATAGGATACGCCCCGATAATCCCATATTCCCACATGGGGCGTATGCCTATATGTTAGGAATGATTTGCACATTAGTCATGTACAAATGTCGATCGAATGGAGAAGTAGAGTCTTTAGTTTGTCATCTTCGAGGTCTTGATTTGTCTATTGTTACAATGTATAGACCCCTTCTTGTTCAGTAAGCTCTTTTCGTCAGCTCTCCAATTCACTGGAAATGAGTTGGATCTGGCAGTTTGCTCGAAGGTTTTCTTGTAGGGGACTTTAATTTTCCGGCTAGCGTTGTACAGTGGGAGGTTAGTCCTGATGGGTATATTCCCATTTCGAAATCGACATCTCAGTCTCGAAAAAGCTGGAAGAATTCGCGATCTTGCGCAATTTCTCCCAGCACGTTGGTGTAGCCACTAGAGAGAATAGCGTTCTCGACTTGGTCTTTTCAATGACCCTGATCTGATCCAGTATGTCCATGTGACACCTACTAATCTGTCAGATCATCATGTTCTTTGAGGGTCGACCATTACTCAAAAGCCGGCATGCTTAGAGTAAAACGCGCGCCAAAAAGGTTGTTTGGCTAAGTTCAAGTTCAAAGATGAACATTGGCCGTTGATTATAGAAAGATTAGAAGAACTTTGACCTGATTTCAATTCTGAAACAGGAATCGTCCATAGTTGCAGCCATTGATAGTTAGTTTCATTTTTAGGAAGTTTGCTCCAGTTAGCAATCTCTGAATGTGTTCTGAAGGTGGTACACGGAACAAATTTCCAAATATAGGAAGACTTTGTTCAAAAAGAGTTGCAAACTAGCAAAAAGGCTGAAGAGCACTTCGAATCCAGTAATTGTGGCTAGTCTCCGATAAAATATTGGACATAGTTCAGAGTCAATTAAGCGCTCTCATCGATTGACCAGTTACAAACTGAGGTAAGGTGTGTTCAGGAGGTCAGGTCGAATCCGAAGGCATTTTTCTCTTTTTTCTCTAAGAGAAAAATAGAACACCTGTTTTAGGGTCATTTTTGTGACCGTCGAGGCTTAATGTGCCTTTCGAGAGCACCTTCAAACCCTCAATAATCCCAGCTAGTTCGAACAATGAAGAACACATCTCATCTTTTCAGACTCCTTCATTGTTTAATTGCTTCCCTCTAATATCCGTAAGGAATACGTAGGCCTTGTTGATCCGGTTGCATCTTTCAAGTCAGACTTGGGCAAATTTTTAGATAGCATTTTCCATG
>NC_081445.1:10881920-10892542 GCF_007210705.1 Tigriopus californicus | reverse complement strand
ATAAGGAAGGTTGAGTGGGTTAAAATGTGGACAAGGGATAAAATAGTTGACAAGAACGTGATCTCACAGAATATTGAGTTGAATTTTGTTCTATTTTATTTTCTTTATTTACGGACTTCCTCACAGCACTGGGGGTGGGATCCCGAGCATTCAAGTGGGAAAAAGGTATCAATTCGACTTGATTTTAATTCATATAATATTTGATCCACCAACGAACTAGAGTTGGCAGATCTGGCTAGCCCTTGAATATAGGTTGGTTCAGTGCACATGGAAACATAAAGAGTGAATTCACAAGCACTACAGAACAGGCGGATAGAGGTGAAGATGGAAGTCTTGGTTCTGGTGTGAAGCTGGTGGGCAGTTTGAATAGATACTTTATCAGCTTCCGTCGTTGATGGAATTTGGCTATGAGCCGAACAACGTGCGTGATGCTGATGCTTTGAAAGGAATTCGGGCCAAGGACAATAAGGTTGGTTTTGACCAAGAACTTGCAATGTGAATTGTCTTGAAAAATCAATGGTTCACGCCCATCATTGGTTGCCAAGATGGTCCACTACAAGTACGCTCTCATTGATCAGCCTATTGCCTGAGGCAAAAAAGATGTTTGTGAAGTATGCAAGGCGTAATTTTGCAACCGCCTGCTTCTTGGTCAATTCAATTCATTTAGAACTTCATATTTTGGATTTTACGTGCATATTGAATTGCATATTTTGGGTTGAAAAACATAATCAAGTGCATATTTTGACCAGTTTTGTGCATATTTAATGGCATAAAAGAGGACTTAAATGCACATTTTGGTCGTCTCTACCAATTCGACTTGGCGATGATTTTGATTATGGATGGATCCGTCCTCCTGGCAAGTTAGTTCCGTCAGGACTTCGGCTTTTCATTCAGAACAGAAATGGGTGCCTATTCTATCCAAAGCTCATCCTAATTAAACTAAAACTAGTCTTTGGTACATCGCTTTTGGAGTCAATTTCGTACTTCTTAAAAAGCAAACCTAGAATCTGCATCAAATATACCGGAATAAATTTCTGTTGGGTGAAGGTAAGCGAGATTAGGGGTTTCAATCGGGCCCAGATTTTATTGTAGAAAAACGATCTTTTTTACCGATTTCTTCATACCGATTTCAAGTCTTCTGGAGCAGGTCAATCAATCGGAAGTGTAGCTTTTGGCATAAAGAAAAATTCAAACACTCAAGAACATTGTTCAAGTCTGCGCCGTCCCGTTATGATTCTTATCAAGGCGATATTTTCAGCCTCAGCATGTCCTTCGTATTGGGCACTCATGCGTTCCTCTCTGAAGGCACGAGACTCAAATAGGAATTGGGCACAATCGTGAAGGAGTTTCCTTGGTCTGGTTTCCTAATTGGGCAATAGAGCGTTATATTTGGCTTGCAAGGAGTCAAAATGGGTGACTTTGAGGAGCAGTTCTGGAACGGCTCTTCACATAATGGACCAAAACATCGTTGGGTAGGAGATCTTCCATTTCTGAGGCCAGTCTTGATTTTGCTGGAGTGTTCAAAGTGATATTGCAGTTTTGAGCTCCAAAGCCGTTATGAGCACATCTTCCAAATGGAAAAAGGGAAGTTTAAAACCTCCTTGTAAATGCATGGGCTGCTGAAAGCAAAGAATTTAATCATCATATCTCGTCAAGTATCAGTGCTGACAAACATCCAACAAAGAGATTGTAATACTGCAAATGTAAACAACATTTTAGGTGTACGAGTTCCAATGTGGAAAAAAAAGTTTCAAGTATTGATTGTGGATCTTGCATTTACTGACATAACGTTTTATTATTAATATTCAAATTTACAACATTTTCGAATACTTCAATGCGGGGAATGCCGGTTGGCTAAAAAAGGTTTTTAAAGCCTTTGCCTGGTTTCCAGGCAAATGCCATCAACGACGGGATGTGACAAGGATATGTGCAATCTGACCCAATGACTCTATTGCAATAACCAAGATTTTATCATTTACATGGACACTGTTTAAAAACCATCTTGATTGCCCTTTTCACTTTTTTCATGAGCATTGAACCAACTCAGTCATCTTTGATGTGATACACTAGACCGTCGAAAATAAAGGTTTTGCATTGCCAAATCTCCAATTTTCCAACTTTTTCGCTAGCTTTCTAATATGTGAGAATACAAAAGAATAAAAGAGAATTTGTTATCAACCGTTACTCGGCAAGAATTTAATAACGTTAGTCGTTATAATACTTTTACTAAAATTTCAGATCATCAATATTTCAGTTTTTTGCCTCATATGTTATTGTTTCAAAGAATCATAATAATCTGTAGTTTTTCCTGCCACATGTTACACTAATGAGAATTGATGCTGCTTATTTTGCTTAGCACTGCATTAACCAAATTCTCGCCATGCTAGTTTTTCTTTTTAGAATTCCACACTACTGGGACAGTATCATTTTTGCCTTTCATGCCATCCTATGCTCAATCAGACCTTTTTGAAATTTGGAAACTAGGAAGGCGAAAGGCATATTTCAGGAGTCAAAATAAATATATTTGCAACGATCATTTGTTTGAAGTGTATTAGATAGTTTTATTGGTTCAGGTATCATAAATTAGGTTGCGTTGCAAAATCAATTTTGCTTTTTTATAGAATCAAACCTAAGAAAACTGATTTGTTGACTTCAGTTTATTTGTTTCGTGTTTGTTTGAAAATGTCTTCGCAAACGTTTTAAAGTGATAATCTTTGACAGTATTTCGTTAATATTTTAAGGTCTTTCAAATATCAGCTTCTTATAAAAAAATTACCTATTATTGTTATTGCTTTCGTTGGAGTGCATATTATTTAGATATTTCTCATCTAAAGCTGTGATCTTTTCTGAACCCAACTAATGATTGTTGAAGGTTGCACCATGACAAAACAGTCACTATGAAAAAAGCAGTATTAGAATTCTTGAGCCTTTAAAACTTCCTATTGAAACCAAGTACCTAAAGGTATGAATAGAAATGAGGTAAATATTCAAGCAAAAAGAAACTTTTGGTCTGAATCAGGTATTTTAGTTCATCGGAATTTGAATGAGGAGATATGAAACAATAAAGCACTGCAAATACAACAAGATCTAAAACCCACTCAATTCATGTGTTGTTAAGAGCAAGCACAATATTAAGCTCTGATTAGTTTTTTCTTCAGGATAAATGAAAGTAGAATTTCTGTTAAGATTGCCTCAAAACTTCAAGTTTCCTCATTTAACAAGAGAGAAATGAAAATTAAATCCCACTGTGAATAAAAAAAAAAAGGAACGAGATTTTTTTTCACAATTGCACCATTATAAAATGCAATGACGATTTCTGTGATTTTGTTATCCCACTGCCCTGGTAAGTGCTTGAGAAAAAAATGTTCCTGGAGTTGAAATTGATTCTTCTGTATTCATGGAGAGCAGAAACCCAAGGTAAAGTATATCAAAGTATTTTAAATAAAATCACAGCCAAGTTCATGAGATATCCTGCGCCACTGACAGTAAATGGATATATCCACCATTGAACATGTAAGAGGGACAAATCCATTTTGAGGTGAACTTTCTCCTTTTTTGAGAGGTGGAACTTTTTTCGGAACAGGATTATTATGCAATAAATGACCAAGGACCCAGGGCTCTGACTTGTTAGTGCGTTGGGCCAAGAGATTTTCAAAGCTTCCACATTGACAAAGAGTCGTCGTCCACTTTGAATAGAATTTTCAGGCTGTTTCTAAAAGATTAAATTAAACTTTTAGAAAAATGCCATAGATGAGTTATAGCATAATGACATCGACATGTTCTTGAAATAGAGTGAGTTTTTCAAGTGATGAAAATTTTACTATGAGCTACGTCCAGTGAAACAATATGGGCAAATAAATTTTGGATAAAAATCTCCGGTTTAATTGACTTGTTATTCCTCAAAAAGAACCCAAAGTAGTGTGTTTTGAATAGTGCTGTAGATCGAGTCCGGCAAAAGTCTGACTCTTACGAGTCCTCTGATATTCTAAAACTTTTTGCCGGACTCGAGTCTTTTACTAGAGTCAGGTCAACAAAAGACTCGCCTTGCGAATTATCTATCTATTTGATTATGCACTCTCATTGATACATTTTACGCAATGACATGACCAAGAGTTCAATAAATGATTATTACTGGGGCAAGGATTTTTCCTTGTCTACTACTGTTTTTTATCTTGTGACTTGACACAATCAAGATGGACTAGAATAGGTTAAAGCACATATATTTCTGGGAAGCATGCAATGGCGTCGATCAACTCGTCAAACCACTCTTTTTCCCTGATACGAGTTTTTCCTCAGACAAGCAGTCACACGTTAAAGGGTATGAAAAGATAAGGAATATTAGATAAAAATCGTCAGAACAATTACACTACATTTAAATTTGCTTAACACAAAAAGCACAAAATATTCATAAAAACATGCATGAAAAAGGAAATATGCAATATATGCGAATAAACTCGTTTTATGACATAAAATGGACAATGCATATTTTGGCTATCTCTACTAATATTAGTAATACTGGGTACAGTGCAGACTCGATTTTTGAATTGCTTAGGCGAACCAGCATGCGCCACAATCGCTGCAAGAACTACCATGATCGAAACTCATTCAGTCTTAGATACCAAAGCATTTCATCCCAATACTTGTTGCTCAAGCTGTCAAATGAAGGCAGCAAAATATTGAGTCCAAACAGATGTCCATAGGCAAAGAATGTGGAGACACTTACTTAAGAGAGCGTACAAGTATGAATTCCCGCAACATTGCAACTATTGTTTATTTTCAGGATAGAAGAGTGAGAGCTTGGATACAAACGTAAAAGCACGAGAATAAGCTCAAAGATTTATGACCTTATCAAGGTATTATATGCTCAAGAACGGATTGCTTAATAAATTCAAAATGCTTTGAAGGTAAAATTGCAAACATTTTAAGCATTGAAATGGGATTAGCAAGGAGTTATATTCTGTATATCCATAACAAAACAACGACTTAACAACATTTCCATTAAAACGTAACATAACAATAGGTAACTGAATTTGTAAAGTTCGTCATTTATAACTTGTGAAACTATGATTTGTCAAGTAACGTTTCATTTGATATGATGATTTCAAAGGCGATGGTGTGCTATCTAGCATACAGCATACAACTACCTCATAAGCGCTCAAAATTCTAGCACGAGGTAAAACGCTCTCCCCGGCCAGATTATTGCTAATTCTATTCACCTTGATGTTGGGCACTCGTTTCTAATCCTGGTTTTGTCTTCCTTGAAAAAGAAATTATTCAACTTACAGGCTGTTTCTGATATTGCATTGGTCATTCTTTTTCTTGGCCATGAGAATTCGAAAGTGGAGAAAAATGTTTCAAATGATCGCCCCCTTGCTGATTATAGTAGCTCTTACTATGAACTTGATTTTCACCTTCAATGCTTTAAACCGCGAAGTCCAACCAACAGGCTCCATGAATGATCCTAATATACCCAGCAAGACGATAAAGGGTTCAGAATCAAAGTGAGTTTCGAATCAGTATTCTCCAACTATTTGACAACTACAGCCAAGTTTCTATCCAGATCAGATGAAAAGGTGTTGAACGTGAACCATCACTCTTTGCGGGAAGCTATTATGAGCCAAGTAGGACAAGAAGTGGTGAAAGTCGCAGCCAAAAGCCTATCAGCCAGAACGGTCAAATATGTTCATTTCACCTATGGCGATCCGAAGGCCTACCAAGGTCCAATTGTGGATGGTTGCCCCCTGGGAAAGAGAGGAACCTTCCCAGATACCTGAACGGTAAGGAGCGTCCATTTTTGATCCAACCAAATGAAGGACGGAATGTATCAGGAGACGTTTTATTCATGATACACTCATCACCTGAGAAAATGTCCATGAGAGATGGGGTGAGGAAGACTGGTTCTTCTATCAAAGCTTTTGGAAAACAAGGATGACGGCCTTATTCATTTTGGCCTTCACAAAGATCCTAGTATAAATCAACGGGTTCGGGATGAAGCGGAAACCTATGGGATATTGTTCAAAGCTAACTTCGATGATCACTACAACAACCTCACCATCAAATCCCTGTTTTGTTTCAAGTATGCGATTGAAACTAAATGGATTGTAAGCTAAAATTGAAGCTGATAACTGGAACAATGGTATTGAAAATCGAAACAAAACACGTTTGGTTTTTGCAGAAACCGCCAGAATTCCTGTTCAAAGTGGACGACGACTCATTTGTGAATGTGGCCCATTTAGAGGAACTATTGAACAAGTTGGGTAGCAATCCCAAGAAGCTGCTCATTGGCCATTTGTTACCTAACAATCCCTTGCCCAAATTGGTGCTACCTGCCGAAAAGGATAATAACTTTACAAAAAAAAGGTGTCACCTTCCTACATGTTCAATGGGCCCGTTTATCCACCCTTTGTCAGTGGATCGGTTACTTCATGAGTATGGATGTAAGTGCGCTATGTGAACAATATAAAATGTTTGAAATCCCCTCTAACTATATTTGGAGATCGAAAGTCTTATACTTCGATCAGAAAGAGTATTGTGAGACTAATCAATTAAAAAGGGTTATTTCTGTTCTAATTGACCACATCCGCGGACTTCTAGAAATATAAGACTATGAATGGCCTTCAAGACGGTCTATTTTGGATAGGAGCAGCTCATTGTTAATGAATTAAGAACTTAAATACCATTTAATTTGGTCATTCTAAAGTTTATAAAAAAATGCGTTATCCAAAGAAAGCTGATGGTTCCATTACAATGGGAGTAACGCCACTTCCAAACTTTCCTAGGCCAATTTTTGTTCACTTTCTTCAATTGGCAAAAAAAATATCATGTTAAGTGCTAATTCTGAACCATATGAATGCTTTAGAGATACAAAGCTTTGTTCGGCGTCCATAGGGCTTACAGCCATGCTACTACACACTTAACATAGAACCGACATTATTCAAAATAATGGCACCCCGCATGGTTCGTGAGTGCATTTTGAGATGCGATTTGTACCCAGTTGACCTTACTGCGAGTATCAGATAGTTTCGTGAACGCAGATCTTGAACTGCGACTGGGAAAATTAGTACTGTCGCATTTCAAAATTTGCACTCACGAAACCATGCAGGGGTGCCCCATTATCAAGTACTTTTGCAGTATTGAGCCACATGCTTTTGTGTCGCAGGTTTGCCAAATACGTTATGTCACAAATAAATCCGACAGATTCCGTCTTCCAGCCAAACTCGTCCGATAAAAATTGACCTATTTCCTTGTTTTAGGCCGTGCATTGTATTTACAATGAGGTTTTGAAGCTCCCCTTCTTTCACCTGGAGGATGTGCTCATTACCGGATTTGCGCGCCAGAACTGCAATATTACCCTCACGGACTCGAACCAATTCTTCGCTGGCCCTCCGTTGGTGTCCGACATCGTGTCGGACGACATCATGGTCCACTACACCAACAGCTACACAAAGAACATCCTGCTCAAAATGGCTTTGTTCGACTTCTTGCAAGCCAAGTACAATGCGCTCATTGCCCAACTTGGGTCTAAAACTGACGAGAAACCATGGAATTTGCCATCAAACTACTACTTCAACACACACAATGTCTGTATCAATAAGAACACGCAACACACAATACCTAACATAAGCATTCGGACCTACTACACGGGCGAGCCATACAAACCCTAAGACGCACACCTCAGAACACTCGCACGCCGAACAAAGATCCCAACAAACACCACACACACTCATTGCACACAACAGATATCCACTCACGCCCATTCATCTATTCAAGAACACACATCGGCAACCAAAAATAGTGTCAAAAATGCCAATACACTTGTTATCACTTGACAATATGAAAGGAATAGAACCCACTTATATTCATCGTTACTGTCTTGTCTGTTTTTGGTGACTAACAACATATGCTCTCCGTGTCTCCCCGGCCAGATTATTGCTAATTCTATTCACCTTGATGTTGGGCACTCGTTTCTAATCCTGGTTTGTCTTCCTTGAAAAAGAAATTATTCAACTTACAGGCTGTTTCTGATATTGCATTGGTCATTCTTTTTCTTGGCCATGAGAATTCGAAAGTGGAGAAAAATGTTTCAAATGATCGCCCCCTTGCTGATTATAGTAGCTCTTACTATGAACTTGATTTTCACCTTCAATGCTTTAAACCGCGAAGTCCAACCAACAGGCTCCATGAATGATCCTAATATACCCAGCAAGACGATAAAGGGTTCAGAATCAAAGTGAGTTTCGAATCAGTATTCTCCAACTATTTGACAACTACAGCCAAGTTTCTATCCAGATCAGATGAAAAGGTGTTGAACGTGAACCATCACTCTTTGCGGGAAGCTATTATGAGCCAAGTAGGACAAGAAGTGGTGAAAGTCGCAGCCAAAAGCCTATCAGCCAGAACGGTCAAATATGTTCATTTCACCTATGGCGATCCGAAGGCCTACCAAGGTCCAATTGTGGATGGTTGCCCCCTGGGAAAGAGAGGAACCTTCCCAGATACCTGAACGGTAAGGAGCGTCCATTTTTGATCCAACCAAATGAAGGACGGAATGTATCAGGAGACGTTTTATTCATGATACACTCATCACCTGAGAAAATGTCCATGAGAGATGGGGTGAGGAAGACTGGTTCTTCTATCAAAGCTTTTGGAAAACAAGGATGACGGCCTTATTCATTTTGGCCTTCACAAAGATCCTAGTATAAATCAACGGGTTCGGATGAAGCGGAAACCTATGGGATATTGTTCAAAGCTAACTTCGATGATCACTACAACAACCTCACCATCAAATCCCTGTTTTGTTTCAAGTATGCGATTGAAACTAAATGGATTGTAAGCTAAAATTGAAGCTGATAACTGGAACAATGGTATTGAAAATCGAAACAAAACACGTTTGGTTTTTGCAGAAACCGCCAGAATTCCTGTTCAAAGTGGACGACGACTCATTTGTGAATGTGGCCCATTTAGAGGAACTATTGAACAAGTTGGGTAGCAATCCCAAGAAGCTGCTCATTGGCCATTTGTTACCTAACAATCCCTTGCCCAAATTGGTGCTACCTGCCGAAAAGGATAATAACTTTACAAAAAAAAGGTGTCACCTTCTACATGTTCAATGGGCCCGTTTATCCACCCTTTGTCAGTGGATCGGTTACTTCATGAGTATGGATGTAAGTGCGCTATGTGAACAATATAAAATGTTTGAAATCCCCTCTAACTATATTTGGAGATCGAAAGTCTTATACTTCGATCAGAAAGAGTATTGTAAGACTAATCAATTAAAAAGGGTTATTTCTGTTCCAATTGACCACATCCGCGACTTCTAGAAATATAAGACTATGAATGGCCTTCAAGACGGTCTATTTTGGACAGGAGTAGCTCATTGTTAATGAATTAAGAACTTAAATACCATTTAATTTGGTCATTCTAAAGTTTATAAAAAAATGCGTTATCCAAAGAAAGCTGATGGTTCCATTACAATGGGAGTAACGCCACTTCCAAACTTTCCAAGGCCAATTTTTGTTCACTTTCTTCAATTGGCAAAAAAAATATCATGTTAAGTGCTAATTTGAACCATATGAATGCTTTAGAGATAAAAGCTTGGTCGGCGTCCATAGGGCTTACAGCCATGCTACTACACACTTAACATAGAACCGACATTATTCAAAATAATGGACCCCGCATGGTTCGTGAGTGCAATTTGAGATGCGATTGTACCAGTTGACTTATGCGAGTATCAGATAGTTTCGTGAACGCAGATCTTGAACTGCGACTGGGAAATTAGTACTGTGCATTTCAAAATTTGCATCACGAAACCATGCAGGGTGCCCCATTATCAAGTACTTTTGCAGATTGAGCCACATGCTTTTGTGTCGCAGGTTTGCCAAATACGTTATGTCACAAATAAATCCGACAATTCCGTCTCCAGCCAAACTCGTCGATAAAAATTGACCTATTTCCTTGTTTTAGGCCGTGCATTGTATTTACAATGAGGTTTTGAAGCTCCCCTTCTTTCACCTGGAGGATGTGCTCATTACCGGATTTGGCGCCAGAACTGCAATATTACCCTCACGGACTCGAACCAATTCTTCGCTGGCCCTCCGTTGGTGTCCGACATCGTGTCGGACGACCATCATGGTCCACTACACCAACAGCTACACAAAGAACATCCTGCTCAAAATGGCTTTGTTCGACTTCTTGCAAGCCAAGTACAATGCGCTCATTGCCCAACTTGGGTCTAAAACTGACGAGAAACCATGGAATTTGCCATCAAACTACTACTTCAACACACACAATGTCTGTATCAATAAGAACACGCAACACACAATACCTAACATAAGCATTCGGACCTACTACACGGGCGAGCCATACAAACCCTAAGACGCACACCTCAGAACACTCGCACGCCGAACAAAGATCCCAACAAACACCACACACACTCATTGCACACAACAGATATCCACTCACGCCCATTCATCTATTCAAGAACACACATCGGCAACCAAAAATAGTGTCAAAAATGCCAATACACTTGTTATCACTTGACAATATGAAAGGAATAGAACCCACTTATATTCATCGTTACTGTCTTGTCTGTTTTTGGTGACTAACAACATATGCTCTCCGTG